>NC_089595.1:107045588-107345588 GCF_019320115.1 Miscanthus floridulus
AACTCACAAGAAGTATATGTTGAGCAACCTCCTGGTTTTGAAGATGACAAGAAGCCCAACCATGTGTACAAGTTGAAAAAGGCATTGTATGGCTTGAAGCAAGCATCTAGAGCATGGTATGAGAGATTGAGGGACTTCCTACTCTCTAAAGGGTTCACAATGGGCAAGGTTGACACCACTCTATTCATCAAGAAGATTGGAAAAGATCTATTTGTGTTGCAAATATATGTTGATGATATCATATTTGGATCAACCAATCAAGACTTTTGTGAAGAATTTGGAAAAATGATGGCCAATGAGTTTGAGATGTCCATGATTGGAGAATTGGGTTACTTTCTTGGTCTTCAAATCAAGCAATTAAAAATGGTACATTTGTGAGTCAAGGCAAGTATATCAAGGACATGATCAAGAAGTTTGGCATGAGTGATAGCAAAGTCATTAGCACACCAATGGGAACAAATGGTAACTTGGATAGTGATGCAAGTGGCAATATGGTGGATCAAAAATTGTATCGGTCTATGATTGGAAGCCTACTCTATGTGACCACATCAAGGCTGTATGTCATGGTTTAGTGTATGCAATGTGTGCAAGATTTCAAAGCCTCACCAAGAGAAAGTCATTTGAAGGCTACAAAAGAGGATATTGAGGTACTTGAAGCATACACCAAATGTTGGTTTGTGGTATCCCAAAGGAGCAAAGTTAGTTGGTTACTCCGACTCGAATTATGCGGGATGCAAGGTTGAAAGAAGAGCACCTCAGGCATATGTCAATTGTTAGGAAGATCACTTGTTTCATGGTCGTCAAAGAAGCAAAATAGTGTTGCATTATCAACCGTCGAAGCCGAATACATATCCACCGGTAGTTATTGTGAACAAGTACTTTGGATGAAGGCCACTTTGAGTGACTTTGGAATCAAGTTCAAGAAAGTGCCATTGCTATGTGACAATGAGAGTGCAATCAAGTTGACCAACAATCTGGTTCAACATGCAAGAACAAAGCACATTGATGTCCGCCACCATTTCATAAGAGATCACCAACAAAAAGAGGACATTTGTATTGAGAGTGTAGGCACCGAAGATCAACTTGTTGATATATTCACCAAGCCATTGGATGAGAAAAGGTTTTGCAAGCTAAGGAATGAGTTAAACATATTGGATTTCTCAAATATGTGTTGATGCACCCCCCCCCCCCCGCTTATATGACATGCCTCTCCTTCAAGCAATCCAAGGTAAAAGTTGATTGGCGTGACATACATCCTTGCTAAGGACATGTTTAGTGCATCTAGTCATCTCTCCATTTTATTAGGCTCATTCATGAAAATCAAATGAATTTCATGTTTATATGGTATCACTATTGCTTCTATGCTTGACTTGATCTAGTGGTAGCATATGACATATTTATGGGCTTATAAACCTAGTGTTTAATCTAGAAAATGAACTCTAAGTGTTTAACTCAACATGGTACAAGATAACCCTTACTTGGAGGTGTAAAGAAGCTTGTCCTTGGATCCAACCAAGTTAAATATCTTTGGCAAATGATCTAGATTGGAAGAAATTTGGGAAAATGATCCTCACCCCATTGATTGACATTGATAATCTCTACCTATCTATATTTTAAATCTTTGTGGTCATTGATGACAAAGGGGGAGAAGTAGTGCACAAAGATAGTATCGGGTACCTTAGAACGGGGTACCCCGAGCGAACAATCAAAAGGGTCGCTAAAGTCCCATCAAAAAATAAAGCTAGAAGGTAAGCCATGGGCCCCTCACTCGCCGCGACCGAGCCCACTGGGCCCTCCTCCTCCTCGCCTCGAGCCTCAAGCAGGAGGTCTCGGCATCCTAACATGAACTCCATCTCGCGCGAGGCTCTCCACGAAAGGCCTCGGCAGGGGGCGCATTCTCCGTATCGCGCGAGGCCTCTCGCGGCATGCCTCGGCAAGGAGTCCGATCTCCGTCTCGCGCGAGGCCTCATTCTCTGTCTCACTCGAGGCCTCATTCTCCGTGTCGCTCGAAGCCGGCTCACCCGTAGCCCATCGCCCCCCGCCTCGACCGACCCTCCCGACAGCGCGCCATGTCTCATTAATGCTTCAACCACTCCCGCAATCCCAGCCGGACGATGGCTCAATGCCACGGAATGACCGATAGGACCTGAGGTCGCATCAGCGCCACACCAGCCGGGACAGGGCACGGTGGGGATTACCGGCCACTATGTCCTAATGCTGTGTCCATGATCAGCGCCATACCAGCTAGGACAGGGTACGGCAGGGATTACCGACCATTGTGTCCAAACGCTGTGCCCACGATCAGCCGCCCACTCGAGGCCTCGGCACTATACACCAAGGTCTCGGCTATCTTGGGGTTTGCGCCTACCAAACCCCTCCGCTGCGGTGCAGCCTCGGCACCAACCAAGTCTCGGCCTCACGCACAATCCGTCCACAGTGGTTTGCACGTTCACCGCCATACCCACTCCGAGGCAGTCTCAGGCCTCCCACGACGCACAGGATCGGATGGGATGACCATGCCGCCCTAGTGCTCCAAGGACGGACCACTCCGACGACCCATGCCGCCATAGGAACAGGCTACAGGGCCCGGACACGCCGCCTCTGTTCACATGACACCGTATAGTTAGCTCATGTACCATCCTTGTCCTCCCTTCAGGCTATAAAAGGAGAGGACTTGGGCCATTTTAGAGGAGGGGAGGAGACCCGGTAACACATTGTAACACACGCACACATCCCAGCCGCCTGAGAGCAACGTCTCAAGCAGCCCACACGACACCTTGCCGAGACCTGGGACTAGCTCCCTCTCTCACCTAGCTTGTAACCCCCTACTATGAGCACTTCAGTGCAAGGAATACAAGATCGATCTCTCAGACTGGACGTAGGGCATCAATTGCCTGAACCAGTATAAACCTTGTGTCTCTTTGCATCACCATCTAGGATTGGGAACACGCAGAACAAATTCACTGGTTGGTTGAGGACCCCCAGTCCAAAACACTAATAGTTGGCGCGCCAGGTAGGGGCCTCTGCGTGTTAGTTTTGTCATCCCAGTAGGTTCTGGATGGTAGACCCCGCATGACCATTACGTCTCAGCACCGTGGTTTGGTTTGGGAGCCTAGAGTTCATGTCTCTAGGGCATGAGTACGACATGGTACTCCTCACTCCTTGAGCCCCACCATCCGACGATGAAGTTATGCACCGGCAGTCTAGGCGTAGGCGGCGTCCGGGCGGCCACTCACGCCGCGCTCGCCAGGCACGACGCGAGCAAGACCACCCCGATGCTATGTGAATCTAGGGTGGCATGCCACTCCCCGCCGATATCCTACGACTAGCTGTTGGCACAGGGTCCCTAGCTGGGGACCTGTCTAGCTTGAGCATGGACAAAGGAAAATCGCCGATGGCACGTGGTGATGTCCAGTCGTCAAGCTCCACTCCACCACTCCCTGAAGAACCGACCCCGGTGGAGCAAAATCTAGCGACAGCACCATCCCCATACCCCTTTGGGTTGAGAAATGCCACCACCTCTTACGCCTACACTTACACTGCCGCTCATGAGGATCCCTCGGAACACCGCCAGCGCTTCGCTCTCGACCTGAGCACCCACGCCGACTCCTCGGATGAGGATGAGGCATGGCCCGGAGTGGATTTCTCTAGACTCCATGACCCTAGGGCTTTGCGCTAGTTCTTGGCCGCAAGCGACTACTGCTTCGGCTACTCTGACTCCGACAACGAAGGCACCTACGACCCCAATCGCGAGTGTTTTCATGTCGGGCTCAGGATGCCGAGGGCGGGTGAAGAGGACGAGGGGGCAGGTAGCCGTTCCCCGCTTCGCCTAGGTGCGAGCGCCGCCACACCTCCACGCGCCATCCTACCGGCCGCACAAAATGAGAACGTCACTCTTGCGCGACCCCAGCACCCAGACCTAGAACAGCTCCATGAGCTCCAAGCCAAGGTCGAATAAGACCAACTCCTTCTACAGCAGCTTCGAGACTCTCTCGAATAGGAACAGCGAGGTCATGGTGAAGGCGGGGGAGCTCGACGGAGGGCCCGCGATGTGCATCACCGCATCCATGATGACGAAGGGAGTGAGCAACCCCCAGTCTTCAATCGCGCTAGCTAGAACATCGCGGCTGCGGCAATGCTGGTCCATGCAATGCTCGAGCCTTCAACCATGGAGGGGCGGCGGGTCCACGGCGAGCTCCGGAATCTCCTAGAGACTACTGCGGTTCAGTAGGCCGAGAGTTCCGCCTCCCGACAACACGGGGGTGCCTCGAACCTACCCATGGCATCGCCTCGGCAGGATAGGGAAGCCTCGGCTCGTCCTGAGCCTGACCAAGCGCCGATAGCCCACATGGTCCCCGTGCTTCTAGACCGCCTCGGCAATCGATGTGAGGTACAGGGAGACCATGAGGTGGTCAGTAGGCGATGACGCCATGACAATGAGGGGCCCGCTCAGGGCTACCACCCACACCGAGGTGGTCGCTACGATAGTGGGGAGGACTGCAGTCCTTCCCCTGAACCACCAGGCCCCCGGGTCTTCAGCAGGGCCATCCGCGCTGCTCTTTTCCCCGCCCAGTTCCGGCAACCAGCCAATCGTGTGAAGTATAACGGCGAGACCAACCCTGAACTCTGGCTTACTGATTACCGCCTGGCCTACCAGCTAGGTGGCATGGACGATGACCTACTCATCATCCACAACCTCCCCTTGCTCTTGTCAGACTCAGCGTGAGCCTGGCTCAAGCACCTTCCTCCCTCGCAAATCCACGACTGGCGCTTCTCCAAACATACGTGTGCCCTGGGAACTCTTGGGATCTTAAGAGATGTCGCCAGAAGCTAGACAAGTCTCTCCGAGACTTCATCCAGCGCTTCTCCAAACAGTGCACCGAGTTGCCCAGCATCGGCGACTCAGAGATCATCCAGGCTTTCCTCTTTGGCACCACTTGTCGGGACTTGGTTCGAGAGTTAGGTCGGAACGTGCTGTGCTCTACTGCTGCGCTCCTCGACATCACCACCAGCTTTGCCTCGGGTGAAGAGGCTGTTGGAGCCATCTTCCCTGACACTGACACCAAGGGTAAGTGGAGGGACGAGGCCCCTGAGGCCTCAGCCTCCCACTTCCCCAAGAGAAAGAAAAAGGGGCGCCTAGGGAAGCAGGAGGTCCTAGAGGCTGATCTGGTCGTGGCCGTAGAATGCAAGAACCCCCGAGGCTTCAAAGGCCCTAGGCCCTTCGATGACATGCTCAAGAAACCCTGCCCTTACCACCAGGGCCCGGTCAAGCATGCTCTTGAGGATTGCACCATGTTGCGGTGTTACTACGCCAGGCTCAGGCTCACCGACGACGACGCTAAGCAGAAGGGCGCTGGCAGCTAGGATGAAGACAAGGACGATGGGTTCCCTGAGGTACGCAATGCCTTCATGATCTTCGGTGGGCCCTCGGCATGCCTTACGGCGTGGCAGCGCAAGAGGGAACACCGAGAAGTCTTCTCAGTCAAGGTGGCCACCCCCCAGTACCTCGACTAGTCTCAAGAGGTGATCACCTTCGATCGAGATGACCACCCTAACCATGTTCCGAATCCTAGGCAGTACCCACTGGTTGTCGACCCGATCATCGACAACACCCGACTCTCCAAGGTGTTGATGGACGGAGGCAGCGGCCTCAACATCCTCTACGCCAACACCCTGGAGCTCTTGGAGATCGATCGGTCACGGCTCTGAGGCAACATCACACCTTTCCACAGCATCGTGCTAGGGAAGCGCACGCGACCCCTCGAGCGCATCGACCTTCCTGTCTGCTTCGGCACCCCCTCCAACTACCACAAGGAAGTCCTTACCTTTGAGGTAGTCGGGTTCGGGGGAGCTTACCATGCCATTCTAGGGCAGCCATGCTACGCTAAGTTCATGGCAGTCCCCAACTATACCTACCTTAAGCTCAAGATGCCAGGCCCCAGCGGTATCATCATGATTGAGTCCACGTACGAACATGCATACGACTACGATGTCGAGTGCATCGAGTACGCCGAGGCTCTTGCGGAGGCCGAGACCCTCATCGCCCACCTCGACCAACTCAGTGGCGAGGCGCCTGACTCCAAGCATTGCACGGGGGCGTTCGAGCCTGGTGAGGCCATCAAACTCATCCCAGTCGACCCCGCCTGCCCCAACGACCGAGCACTGAGGATCAGCGCCACCCTCGACATCAAATAGAAAGCCATGCTCGTCGACTTTCTCTGTGCAAACACCGACATATTCACATGGAGTCCCTCGGACATGCCGAGCATACCGAGGGAGGTCACTGAGCACGCCCTAGACATCCGGGCCAGATCTAGACCGGCAAGGCAACGCCTGTGCCGCTTCGATGAGGAAAAGCACAGGGCCATCGGAGAGGAGGTATAGAAACTCTTGGCGGCCGGGTTCATCAAGGAAGTGTCCCACCCAGAGTGGTTGGCTAACCCCGTGTTAGTCAAGAAGAAAAACAGGAAATGGAGGATGTGTGTAGACTACACCGGTTTGAACAAAGCCTGTCCAAAAGTCCCCTTTCCATTGCCTCGAATCGATCAAATCGTTGATTCCACTGCAGGGTGCGAGACCCTGTCCTTCCTTGATGCATATTCTGGTTACCACCAAATCAAGATGAAAGAGTCCGACCAGCTCGCGACTTCTTTCATCACACCATTCGGCATGTACTACTACGTGACGATGCCCTTCAGCCTCAGAAACACAGGTGCCACGTACCAGCGGTGCATGACCCAAGTCTTTGGCGACAACATTGGGCGGACTATCGAGGCCTACATAGACGACATCGTGGTCAAGACCAAAAAGGCTGAGGGTCTCATCGATGACTTGAGGATAACCTTCAAATGCCTTAGAGAGAAGGGCATCAAGCTCAATCCCAAGAAGTGTGTGTTCGGGGTCCCCCGAGGCATGCTCTTAGGATTCATAGTCTCGGAACACGGTATTGAAGCCAACCTAGAGAAGGTCTCAGCCATAACCGGCATGGGACCAATTAGATACCTCAAGGGAGTATAGAGGGTCATGGGATGCTTTGCGGCCCTGAGCCGCTTCATCTCGCGCCTCGGCGAAAAAGGATTGCCTCTGTACCGACTCTTGAGAAAATATGAGTGTTTTTCTTGGACTCCCAAGGCCGAAGAAGCCCTCGACAGACTCAAAGCACTGCTCATGAATCCTCCCGTCCTGATACCCCTAGCCATGGATGAGGCCCTCTTACTCTACATCACCGCAACAACCCAAGTGGTCAACACTGCCGTAGTGGTAGAGAGGCAAGAGGAGGGACATACTCTGCCCACGCAATGACCTATTTATTTCATCAGCGAGGTGCTCTCCAAGACCAAAGCACGCTACCCCCACATCCAGAAGCTGGTCTATGCCATGGTCCTGGCCTGGCGCAAACTGTGTCACTACTTCAAGTCACACCTAGTGACTATGGTATCATCTTTCCCCCTGGGCGAGATAGTTCATATCTGGGAGGCCTCGGGCAGGATAGCCAAGTGGGCTGCCGAGCTTATGGGGGAAACCCTAACCTTTGCACCTCGAAAGGCGATCAAGTCTCAGGTCTTGGCCGATTTCGTGGCTAAATGGACAGATACCCAACTACCACCTGCTCAAATTCAGACAGAGTGCTAGACCCTGTACTTTGATGGATCCCTGATGAAGACCGGGGTAGGCATGGGTCTGCTCTTCATTTCGCCCCTCGGAGTGCACATGCGCTACATGGTACGGCTCCACTTCACCGCCTCCAACAACGTGGCCGAATACGAGGCCCTCATCAACGGCCTACAAGTCGCCATCGAACTTGGGGCATGGCGCCTCGACGTCCGAGGCGACTCGCGGCTCGTCATAGATCAAGTGATGAAGGAGTCAAACTGCCTCGACCCCAAAATGGAGGCTTACTGCAAGTTGGTACGACGCCTAGAAGACAAGTTTGACGGTCTCAAACTAAATCACATCGCGTGGAAGTACAACGAGGCCGCCGATGAGCTGGCAAAGATGGCCTCAGCACGGGCCCCGGTCCCCCCGAACATCTTCGCCAGACACCTCCACAAACCTTCCAATGGCTACACCTCGGCAACAGAGGAGGGCCCACCTATGGAACCCACGGCAAAGCTCGATGCGCCCTCTGCTGCCGAGGCCCCCTCGACCGAGCTCGAGGTCATGGAAGTCAATGCCAAGCCTCCATAGACTGATCAGGACGTGGATTGGCGAGTCCCGTTCCTCGATTGGCTTGATCGGGGGGAGCTTCCTAATGATAGAACCAAAGCGCGATGGCTTGTGCGCCGAGCCAAGACTTACGTCCTCTACAATGACGAATTGTACAGGCGAAGTCCCTCAAGTGTCCTCCAATGGTGTATCAGTGCCGAGGCGGGCCAAGCCCTGCTTTGGGACTTACACGCAGACGCCTGTGGGCACCATGTGGCGCCTTGGACGCTCATAGGGAATGCTTTCTGCCAAGGGTTCTACAGGCTGATGGCGGTCGTCGATGCTACCAAGCTAGTACGCTCCTGCGAAGGATGCCAGTACTATGCTTGGCAGACACATCTCCCGGCCCTGGTCCTACAAACCATCCCCATCATGTGGCCGTTCGTTGTGTGGGGGCTCGACATGGTCGGGCCTCTACAAAAGGCCCCCGGGGGCTACACCCATCTACTGGTATCAATCGATAAGTTCTCCAAATGGATCAAGGCTCGTCCGATCAATCGAATCAAATCCGAGCAGGCGGTGCTATTCTTCACTGACATTATCCACAGGTTTGGGGTCCCCAACACCATCATCACTGACAACGGGACGCAGTTCACCGACAAAAAGTTCCTGACGTTTTGCGATGACCACCACATCTGTGTGGCCTAGTCGGCCGTAGGACACCCAAGGACCAACGGCCAAGTAGAGCATGCCAACGGCATGATCCTACAAGGCCTCAAGCCAAGGATTCACAACCGGTTGAAAAAGTTTGGCAAGAAATGGCTCGCCAAACTCCCGTCGGTCATCTAGAGCCTAAGGAACACTCCAAGCCGAGCCACGGGATTCACGCCTTTCTTCCTAGTCTATGGGGCCGAGGCCATCCTCCCCACCGACTTGGAATATGGTTCCCCGAGGCTGTAAGCCTATAACGAACAAAGTAACCGCACCACCCGAGAGGACGCCCTTGATCAACTAGAGGAAGCCCAAGACGTCGCACTACTACACTCAGCCAAATACCAGTAGAGCCTGCGGTGCTATCAGGCCCGACGCATCCGAGGCCGAGACTTGAAGGTAGGCGACCTGGTGTTGAGGCTAGCACAGAGCAACAAGGGTCGCCACAAGCTGACCCCACCATGGGAAGGACCGTACATCATCGCCCAAGTGCTGAAGCCCAGGACCTACAAGCTGGCCAACGAGAAGGGCGAAGTCTTCACCAACGCTTGGAACATAGAACAGCTACGTCGCTTTTATCCCTAAATTTCCAAGCATTGTATATGTCGTTTCTCAAAATACAATCAAAAAGCGTTCTTTAGTTGGTCTAATTTTTTGAGAAACCCCTCGAGCCCATCGTAGGCCTCGGCAATACAGTAACACGGCAAGGGAGACTCGGCTCTGCCTTGGCAGAACCAAGCCTCCCTTAGGGGCTAGATAGGGGACCCCCTAGGTGTCCCCTAGGTCCCACGCACCATTCTTCAGCTGTTTTTCACAAAAATTCCTACGCCAAGTCCCTAGCAGGCTCTGACGAATTAGTTGCAAAAACTCCTCGGACCAAGGTCTGTTTCCTAAGCAAGAGGCCGGTAGAATTGTGAGACGGCCTATGCCTCCGGGCTATGGCACTCCCTCACTACCTCTCGCTCAAGGGACGGCTTAGGCCCCAAGGGGGTGTTTTGCAAATGAAATCCGATCAGGAGCAACAGAGGGCAGAGGCTCGGAAACATAAGAAAAACAACTAAGAAACACAAATACTTCAAAAATAAAGGCCTCGATGGCCACAAGCGTTACGATACAAAAAATAACCCCTATTCTATTTTTACATAGCCCTCGGGGCCTAGATCAAGGCTCAGGGCCTTCAGCACCGACAGATGGTAGGGGAGGAACCACCTCCTCTTCGAAGAGCGTCGCCAGCGCCATGCCAGGGCCTTCCGCCGCCTCCATTAGCTTTGTGACCGCCGCGTCGGCCTCCTCATCATCATCAGGCAGAACATAGCCATCACTGATGGCCGGGAGGTCGACGCCAAGGTAGTGAGAGGAGATGACAGCCAACGCCCGCTTGACACCCGTGTGCAGTGCCCCTCGGTGCCGCTCGCGCATCTGGCTGCTCAGCGCAATCAAACGGCTCCCAAGGGAGCTACCTGACTGAACCTCCTTGACCTCCAAGGCCTTGCAGGCAGAAAGGGCAGCACGTTTCAGCGCCTCGTGCTCCCCGATCTCGGTCTCGAGCACCGTCTGCACCATGCTGGAAGCCTCAGCAGCCCAAATGATCTCCGCCTCTCACTCTGCACCGCGGAAAATGGAATGAGGTCGAGCGAGAGAAAGAACAACCTAAGTTAGGGATGGAAGCCCACGGAACTCACCCTTGGCCTTCTACTCCCAGCGTCGGGTCTCGGCCTGACAGGCCTCGGCCTTCTCCTTCAACCGCTGGGCCTCGACCTGAGAGGCCTTGGTCGCCCTAGAAGCTTCACTTCCCAGCTCTGCGTCATACAAGGAAGTCAGGGAGCGAACATAAGGAAAAGGAAACAAAACAAGGGGACTAGAACTCACCCTCGACCGTCCCCATCAAAACCACAGCCTCGATTTGCGAGGCCTCAACCGCAGCAAGGGCCTCATTCAAAGCGCCTTTGGTCAGCTGGTGCGCACTCTCCTCTGCCCCCAGCTACCCAGCGAGGGCCTTGCCCGAGGCTATCGCTTCTTTAGCCCAGGACCTAAAGGCATCCCGATCGCTGACCGCGTGGGTAAGCTCCTCCTCTAGCTCCTTGACCCGTGCCGCCAAAGGGGTGAGCTATGTCTAGGCCATGGCCGCCTCAACCTTCGTGTCGGCACAGCGAAGGCAGAGGTCCTCCACCTCCACGCTTCGCACCGGCAGAAGCTCGTTAGCGTCGGCAAGAAGTCCCTTCTGCCGCTGAAGCTAGTCCCAAATGCCCCTCTCCCGCTAAAGAAAGACCGACTTCCCGAGGGACCGGGTCTCGAGCTCCTGAGGAAGCATAACAGAGGTCGTCGATTGCGACAAAACCAAGAAAAGAATGACATCACGCGAGAAAGGAAAACGTGAACCTGGGCGACTCCGGGCAGTTCGTCGGCCACCATGGACAAGGTCGTCCGCAATGACCGCTCCGCCAGCTGGTGGTATTGCTCAAAGGTGCCCCAACGCCTGCCCTCGGCTGCGTCCTCAAGGGCGAACAGAGGCTCCCCCACAAGGTCGTCCTGGCTCCACCACAGTACCCACGGGTGGTCCCACCCGCAAGGCTCGGGTCATGCCCGCACGAGGGCCAAACTTCCCTCGTCCAAGATTAGCGCTGGCTCTTCCACGGCACCGGCATCCTTGGTGTCGACCACCTCCCATGCCCGAGAGGTATCGTCGGAAGAGATCGGATAGACCTCCGCCTCCTGGGCGCTCTCTCGCAACAACGGCGGCCCCTGAGCCAAGGGCGCCACCGAGGCCTCCGCCGCCTTCATCTCCGCCTCCTGGCCAGACGGCCCCACTGCCATTACGATGGCCTTGGTGATCTCAGGGGCTCTGGCCTCCGCAATTATGGCCTCGACGGCCTCGAGGGCTCCAGCCTCCACCATCGTGGCCTCGGAGGATGAAGAAACACCAACCATGGCCACTGCGGTCTCGGCGGTCTTGGGCGCCCTGTCATCCATCGCCTCAGCCTCGGAGACCTTGGGGGCCTCAGCAACCAAGGGCACGCTAGCCCCATCTGACTTGTGAGCCTCGCCCCCATGGGATGGGAGCGCTCCCTCTCTTGTCGGTGTAGGGGCCACCTCGGCAGCCCCTCCTTGGGCGGCCGGCTCTTTTAGGTCGACCCTTGCTAACGCCGTGCCATGGTGGATGGCGGCTTGTGCCTCCGCCACCCAGTGGGCGGAGGAGTCGGGGCTCGCCTTAAGCGCCTTAAGGGGCGCCAAGGGAAGGTCGTCTGCAGGCTGCTTCCGACTAAGGAAAATTAACCTATAGGGTCAGCGCGAGACCAAAAAAGTGAACGGAAGGCATTGTGACCCTGCCAAAAATACACTTACTTTGAACAGGGTGGCAGCCGCTTCACCATGGCAAACCTCATCCACAATAGTGGAGGCGGCGGCAGAGGCGTCACCTTCGTATCCATCGGCACTAGTCGGTCCTCAGCGGACCCCGGCACCCCTTCGGTCCTCTACGGGGGTGGTGGCGTCGCCTCCATCGCCACCTGCTCCACCACGGCCGCTAAGCCCACCGAGCTGACGACGTGTTTGCCTAATGCCCATGCCTCGGGCGTGTCAGCCTCGGCCCCAAAGCGGGCAACCACCGGCCCTGGGTCTGCTTCTCCTCCCCCTCCTGGGGGTGCCGGGCTGCTTGCCGACGCCCCGGGCGCCACCTCCATGACGTCAGGAAGGTGGTCCAGGGGACCTCGCCCTCCCTCACCCTTTTTGTTCCCGTCCGAGGCCTCCGTCGACAACGACGTCGATGGGGATTCCTCCAATGGGAGACCATCCTTCTGTTGTTGACGGTGGCGCTTATCCAGCTCCTCGCACGTGAGGATGTGCTTCGTGTGCTTCACCGCCTTAGCGTCCTTTTGCCTCTTCTGCGCATCGGCATGAGCATGGTTGATCGTCTGCCGCCCCGCATCCTCGGGAACGGGCGGCGGAGAGGAGCACACGTCCCTCATCCCCTGAAGGAACGACAAACACGTATAAGGGAACAAGGGGTAAGGGGAGACTAAGGAGGCTCAGAGGCTACAGTGGCACATGACTTACTAGTGATAGGAACCCCCGTGACGGTTGCATCACGAAGGGGGTCAAGTTGCTACCCTTCAACTTCGCCTCTACCGTCTCCCCCACCCGACGAAGAATTTCCTCGTTAGAGAGGGCAGAGGAGGACATCTGGATGCCCTCCATGGGTTCACCCGGCCTCATCTCAAACAGTCGCCACCGCCGAGCCATCAGCGGCAGCACCCTCTAGCGGTGGAAGGCAGCCACGACCACAGCAACGGTGAGGCCATGGCCCTGTAGCCTCGCCAGCCCCTCTAGGAGTGGCTCCAGCTTCGGCTGATCGTCCTTCGGGACGCCCCACTTCCATCTCTCTAGGCAGCTCCCCACAATCCGCCTAGTGTAAGGGGGAAGTCCTCTGTCATCGTTACGAAGGTAGAACCAGCTCGTGTACCACCGTCGGTTGGAGGACGTGAGCTGGGCCGAGATGTAGAGGTGCTGGCAGTCCTGGTGCACCTGGAGAGTGCAGCCGTCGGCCCTCATTGCCTTCCTCTTACCCGACATACCCGTCGGCTTGGTAGTGTGCCCCGCCCAGAATAGGTGGAGCCACAACTCCCAATGGGGAGCAATCCCAAAATACCCCTCGCAGACGGCAACAAAGATAGCCGCCTGAGCGATGGAGTTGGGATTGAAGTTATGGAGCTCCACGCCGTAGTAGTGTGGGAGCGCCCGCATGAACTGGTCCGCCAGGACGCCGAGGCCGCGCTCGTGGAACGAGACGAAACTCATGACAAAGCCATCGTGAGGCCTCGGCTCCAGCTCGCCATATGGAGCAATCCACTCTGGCCTGGCGGGGTCTGTCACCGGGCGAAGGAGTCCACCATCGACAAGCGACTGAAGCATCTCCTCGGTGATGTCCGATGGGTCCCAGGGGTCCATCTCGACAACGACAATGTCACTGGCCATGGGTGCGATGGAGGAATCGGGTGCGGTGGTGAGTTTTTTCTCTCTCTCCCATGCTCTCGCTTTTTTCTCGCTTTCTCCCTAGGCTCGCTCTTCTCTCCTCTTCTTCCCGGCACCCACTGCTCTAGCTACGGCTCAATGGGGGCGGTGCTAATGCAGGCAAGGTAAGACGAGGAGGGGCAAGACTCTTCGGGTATTTATGCAGGGAGGAGGCAAAATGAACAGGCGATGAAATCGGGGAGGTTTTCCCCCTGGTCCGGCGTGGTTAACCACGAGCCAATTTCGCTGGCCCACGCGCCCACGTCTCCCGCATTAAATGCAAGGACAGTTACGTCCCATCCACCACGCCACGCTCGGCCACTACGGTAGCAGGCATCGTTTTGACTCCCCATGAAACTGCCTCAAAAGGCATGCTGCCCGTGCCGAGCCAATAGGGAAGATATTCCCTGCGGCCTATTCCTTTTGTATGAAGGAACCAGGCTCTGAACCTATTACGATCTAGGGGTTCGAAGGCTGGGCCCCAAAGGGTTTCGACAGCCGCCCTAGGATAACAAAGTCAGGGACGACCGCGGGCGAGCCCATACGGGGCCGAGGCCCAAGCAAGCGAAATGCTTGGGACACCCAAAGTTGTGTCTGAGACCAGAGGAAAGTCTCCGAATGGGATCCCACCGTAGGGAGGCACCAAGCCACCGAGGCCCAGCGAACAGCCTCGGCACCCACTAGAGACATCCTCTAGTACTCTTGGAGTGTGTCTCTGGACCACTAGCCATCCCCTAGCGAACAGGGTTCGGGCCTCCACTCGGACTACCCAATAACAGCTCACTGGAAGTGCCACTGCTCGTGCCCACCGAGGGTAGCGAGGCACATTCCACCCCTTCTTCTGAGCAAAAAGGAAGCGTGAGGGTCACACAAAAAGTTAGGGGAACCCCCGACGGCCTTCTCGTTTTATGCAAAGGCTAGGGGGCTCTTCCTGCAACCTTGCCGAGACCCAGCGACCCTAGCTCGCACTCAAAGGGGCTCGGCAAAACAAACCCTCCTTCCAAGCAAAAAGGAAGCATGAGGGTCGTACAAAAAGACAGGGGAGCTCCTGACGGCCCTCTCACCCTATGCAGAGGCTAGGGGGCTCTTCCTGCAAATACGCCGAGACCCCAACTCTCGGGCTCGCGCCCAAAAGGGGCCTTGGCAAACAAACCCTCACGCGCGAGGGGCGTATAAAAAGTCAGGGGAACTCCCAACGGCCCTCTCCCTCCACGCAGAGGCTAGGGGCTCTTCCTGCAACCTTACCGAGACCAGAATAGGCTCAGCAAACAAACCCTTCGTCCAAACAAAAAGGACATGTGAGGGTTGGATGAAAAAGTCAGGGGACCCCCGACCGCCCTCTTGCTCTAGGCGGAGGCTCGAGGGATCCTCTTGCACCCGAAGACCAAGACAAACGGTCCAAGCCCACGCTAGAGGTTTCATTACAAAACATGATAAAGGGCACTGAGCCCGTTACGGTCCAGGGGTTCGAAGGCTAGGCCTCCAAGAGGTTTCGACAGCCGCCCCAGGGCAACAGAGTCAGGGACGACTTCGGGGCGAGCCTACAAATGGCTTAGGCCTAAGTGAATAGTCGCTTGGGGCGTCCTAAGTCGTGTCCGAGACCGGCAGGGAAGTATCCGAATGGGATCCCACCGTAGGGAGGCACCGAGCCACCGAGGCCCAGTGAACGGCCTCGGCACCCACTAGAGAAACCCTCTGGTACTCTTGGAGTGCATCTCTGGACCGCTAGCCGTCCCCTAGCGAACGGGGCTCGGGCCTCCACTCAGACTACCCGATAATAGCTCACTAGAAGTGTCCACGCTCGTGCCCATCGAGGGTAGCCTGGCACATTCCAGCCCTCCTTCCAAGTAAAAGGAAGCGTGAGGGTCATACCCAAAGTCAGGGGGCCCCTGATGAACCTCTCGCTCTGTGCGGAGGCTAGAGGGCTTTTTCCTACAGCCTCGCCGAGACCCCCGCAACCCGAACTTGCGCTTAGGGGCTTGGCAAATGCAATAAGAACTACTCATTCAACACGAAAATAAAAAAGCCCCTAGAGGAGTAACTCCACTCCTCTAGGGCCTCGGGGGCTACACCCGGCGAGTGCGCTCGCGCGCACCCACCGGAACCCCAAGATACAAAACCCAATTCCTACAGGAGCGGGTATGAACCAAGCCTAGGCAAACCCTCAGGGAGAGTGCACGCACTCCCCCGGAGGCTCAGGGGCTACTATCGGGTACCTTAGAATGGGGTACCCCGAGCGAACAATCAAAAGGGTCGCTAAAGTCCCATCAAAAAATAAAGCTAGAAGGTAAGTCGTGGGCCCCTCACTCACCGTGACCAAGCCCACTAGGCCCTCCTCCTCCTCGCCTCAAGCCTCAAGCAGGAGGTCTCGACATCCTAACATGAACTCCATCTCGCACGAGGCTCTCCACGGAAGGCCTCGGCAGGGGGCGCATTCTCCATATCGTGCGAGGCCTCTCGTGGCATGCCTCGGCAAGGAGTCCGATCTCCATCTCACGCGAGGCCTCATTCTCTGTCTTGCTCGAGGCCTCATTCTCTGTGTCGCTCGAGGCCGGCTCGCCCACAGCCCATCGCCCCCCCCCCCCCCCCCGCCTCAACCGACCCTCCCGACAGCGCATCATGTCTCATTAATGCTTCAACCACTCCTAGAATCCTAGGCGGACGATGGCTCAATGCCACGAAATGACCGACGGGACCTGAGGTCGCATCAGCGCCACACCAGCTGGGACAGGGCACGACAGGGATTACCGGCCACTGTGTCCACGATCAGCGCCATACCAGCTGGGACAGGGTACGGCGGGGATTACCGACCACTATGTCCTAACACTATGCCCATGATCAGCCACCCACTCGAGGCCTCAGCACTGTACACCAAGGTCTCGGCTATCTTGGGGTTCACGCCTATCGAGACCCCTCCACTGCGGTGCAGCCTCGGCACCAACCAAGTCTCGGCCTCACGCACAATCCATCCATAGTGGTTTGCACGTTCACCGCCATACCCACTCCGAGGCAGTCTTAGGGCTCCCACGACGCACAGGATCAGATGGGACGACCATGCCGCCCCAGTGCTCCAAGGACGGACCACTCTGATGACCATGCCGCCACAGGAACAGGCTACAGGGCCTGGACACACCGCCTCTGTTCACATGACACCGTATAGTTAGCTCATGTACCATCCTTGTCCTCCCTTCAGGCTATAAAAGGAGAGGACTTGGGCCATTTTAGAGGAGGGGAGGAGACCCAGTAACACATTGTAACACACGCACACATCCCAGCCGCTTGAGAGCAACGTCTCAAGTGGCCCACGCGACACCTTGTCGAGACCTAGGACTAGCTCCCTCTCTCACCTAGCTTGTAACCCCCTACTACAAGCACTTCGGTGCAAGGAATACAAGATCGATCTCTCAGACTGGACGTAGGGCTTTGATTGCCTAAACCAGTATAAACCTTGTGTCTCTTTACATCACCATCCGGGATTGGGAACATGCAGAACAAATTCACTAGTTGGTTGAGGACCCCTCAGTCCAAAACACCGATAGATAGTGAAAAGAAGACAACACAAAGGGGAGAGAAATAAAGATACAAGTGATAGGGGGAGAACTTCACATAAGGGGAGAACTATGACAAAGGAAAGGGATCAATTAAAATTTTGAGCACACAAGTAGGGGGAGCAAGCTTATGAACTTGTATGGTGCATTTAAATGTGCATTTAATATGTTTGCTTGCATGGCATAAGTTCTAAATTTAAAATATCCATGCTTGTGTGATGTATGCTAGTTGTAAGATTGAATGATGAAATGAAATCACTAGATAACTTTCATTTCCAAGTGTTGTTTCCAAGTGGTATCAAGCTAACCATGATGCTAAGGATGGTATAATGGTGCACTCCGATTGGTATCATGCTTCAAAGGTCCATCTTTTATACCTTAGCATCATTTGGTAGACATTGTCTCCTATATTTCCTATCTAAGCATATGTGCAAGCTTCAATCCAAACTCTTAGCACATATGTAGGGGGAGCAATTGCTGCCATATGGGATTCATAAAACTTGTCCATATCCTTCTACACATAGTAAATATGCTTGGGCAAGCAACATGGATTAAATTGAATTTCAATTCATATCTTTGTAAAAGGATTGTCATCAATTACCAAAAAGGGGAAGATTGAAAGCTCTAGTTTGGTTTTGGTGAATTAATGAAACCCTAAGTGCTAACCTAGTTTATCAAGTGATCATGAGATAGGTAGCATATTCCAAGTGGTGAAGCAAATGAAGATCATGACATGATGATGGTGATGCCATGGTAATGATCAAGTGCTTGGACTTGGAAAGAAGAAAGAGAAAAACAAAAAGCTCAAGGCAAAGGTATAAATTGTAGGAGCTATTTTGTTTTGGTGATCAAGACACTTAGAGAGTGTGATCACATTTAGGTTTGATAGCTGTACTATTAAGAGGGGTAAAACTTGTATCGAAATGCGGTTGTCAAAGTGCCACTAGATGCTCTAACTCATTGCATGTGCATTTAAGATCTAGTGGAATGCTAACACCCTTGAAAATGTTTGTGAAAATATGCTAACACATGTGCACAAGGTGATACACTTGGTGGTTGGCACATTTTAGCAAGGGTGAAGAAGTTAGAGGTGAAAAGTAGTTAGTCTTGCTGGTCACTGAGTGACCGAACGCTGGTCTTAGAGGGACCTGCGTGTCCGATCAAGTGTGGCAGTATAGACGCTAGCGTCGGTCATCAACCGGACGCTGGGTCTTGGACTGACCGGACACTGAGGTCTAGCATCCGATCCTGTTGTCGGGTAGCGCTGAGGAAAGTCACTGTGTGACCGAACGCTGGCAGGGTCTAGTCAAGCATGACCGGATGCATCCGGTTGAAGAAATTCATTTTTGGAACCTTACTAGAAATGACTGGACGCTGGAGGCTAAGCGTCTAGTCAGTTTGTGCGCTGCGTTCGGTCAACAGATGACCGTTGAAATCTAACAAGCAGTATTTGAAGTAGGGGACACGTGGCGTGTATCACGTGACCAAACACTGAGGGCCAGTGTCCGGTCAATCGGACCAGAGCGTCCGGTCACCCTGCGCTGTGCCCAGTGAAGGGATACAACGGCTCTATTTCGTGGGGGGCTTCTATTTAAGCCCCATGGCTGGTTGAAGCTTACACCTTTGGCCATTTTCATTGACATAGCAACCTTGTGAGCTTAGCCAAAGTCCTCCCACTCATCTCCATCATTGATTCATCATCTTTGTGAGATTGGGAGTGAATCCAAGTGCATTGCTTGAGCGTTTGCATCTAGAGGCACTTGGTGTTCATGTTTCATTATGGGATTCGCTTGTTACTCTTGGTGGTTACCGCCTCTAGATGGCTTGGAGCAGCGAGGATCGTCGAGCAGAGGGTGGTGATTGTCTCTAGCTCCGATCATGGTGATTGTGAGGGGTTCTTGACCTTTCCCTGGTGGAGAGTCAAAAGGTACTCTAGTGAATTGCTCGTGGCTTGTGTGATCCTATCTTGTGCTGGTTGTGCGCACCCTATTGAGGGTTTGGCGTGTGAAGCCAATTAGCGCATGAACCTCCAAGTGAGTGAATCACCACAACGAGGACTAGCTTGCCGACAAGCAAGTGAACCTCGGTAAAAAAAATCATTGTGTTCATCATTGATTCTGAGATTATTGGTCTTCATTGTTATCCATCCTTGTGATTGATTGGTTCCTTCATCTACATGGTGTTATAACCTTCTTGATCACTCTCTTTACATTACCGCAAACTAGTTGTCAAACTCTTTAGTGTAGCTAGCTGTGAGAGCTTGCTTGCTTGGTTGGTGTGGCTCTTTAGTTAGCCTTTGAGACCACACTAACATAGGATAGTGTCATAGATATTGTGTGAATAGATACTATCTATACTAGAATTGTGGTAGGTGGCTTGCTTTTTGAGTAGGCTAGCGCAACACTTGCTTCGCCTCATAATTGTCTAACCATTTTGTTAAGTGTTGTTGTAGAAATTTTTATTAGGCTATTCACCCCTCCCTCTAGCCATTAGGACCTTTCAATATGCCTACCCAAAAAGAAAAGAGAGATGAATAAGATAGCCCATGTTTTCTTGCAAAAGTGTTTTCAAGTTTCAAACAAGAGAGATATGTTTAAAGGAGCATAGTATAATTAGGTTAGCCACCATATATATATCCACACACATGCACATTTTGATCTAAGAGTATGACATTTTTCTCCTTGGATCCTTGTTTTGACTTTTAATATATGCAATGCAAGTATGTTTTCATATCCATCCCTACCTGAGCTCCACATAAGCTTTTAGAAGAAGGCAAAAAGAAGGCAAAGTCATTAATGCCTAGGTGAGGATCCAAAAATACCACATATACAAAGAGATTTGAGATTACTACAAAAGGAGAAGGTAAGCTATGTTTTTATTTTAAAAAAATCTTAAAATGTTTCTCCAATTGACTTGACTGAAGGAAGATGGTGATCTGTTTCAAGCTATTCCATTCTTCAACCGCCCAAAGTTTCATGGTAGACACTTTGAATCCTATAGAGCATGCATGACTAGGAATGGTTTTATGTTGATGACTTGTCCTAAGGTTATGTCTTAAGTAATCCATCCTTTTATCGAGGACGAGTAAAAGCCTAAGTGTGGGGAGTTTGTTGACGGTAGTTAACATTCATCATAAATCATCAATATAACTTGTATAAATGGCTAAAATAGATCACCAATGTAGACTTAGGGGTTTAAACTAACAAATTCCATAAGTTTTGGTAAATATGTGTTTCTAGCAGGATTTAATCAGAAAATCACCAAGGAGCACCTATTCATCAAAGGAAATCACAGAATTCTACTGCATAAATGATGTGGGAAGATTCTAGAAGACTCCAGGAGGCTCTCCACCAAAGCGGGACACATGTCACTGACAAGTGGGCCCGGTTGGCCCCACCTAGAGGCTGCCCGACCTATGGGCCCCCTATGTCAGCCTCCTATTGCTATATTGGTTCTCTACTGCCTTAAGGATTTCATCTCCACTGTTTATTCAAGTTGGTTTGATCCAAGAGTCTAGGATGATTCAATGGGGCTATATATACCAGCCTGCACCCTCCCTCCAGGGAAATTAGCAATTGATCCTAAGAGTTGAGAAGCCAAAAACCCTAATTCATATGTCCACCAGGATCAAGGCTAGAAATCAAGAGAAGATTAGTCCCTGATAGGATCTAGTCTTGTATTAGGGATAGTGAGATAGAGTGAGAGGGAAGAGTTTGGAGGAGTCTCAGCCTGTTAGTGCTCTCTCTACGGCTTGTACCCTAGCGGAATCAAGTTCTTCTTGAGCTTGCTTTTAAGATTTCTCTAGTAATCGACTTCTAATTCAAGTAGGTATCTTGTTCATATTGTTCTTTAGGTTTGCGACTCTCTTTGAGTACTTTAATCCTTGTAGCTCTTGGGTTAAAGTAGTATTCGTAGTGTAAGCGTGGTGCTTAGACTCGGTTACTCCTAGATGTACCCTATTTTTCGGATCGTTGGTAGCTCACGAGGGTGACTCTTATAGCCTCGTTGAATCCTCTATAGTCCACCTCCTGTTAATAGGCCTAGAAGGACCTTGTTGCTATAGAAAACATACTTTACCTGTGTTTTTTCTAGTAATATCCCTAGAATTGAACAATAGAAGATAAAGCTTACCGAAGTTAGAACTAGAAGACCTTTGCAGTCTCCTCTACACTCATATTATCTAGCCTTGATTGTAAAGTTGGGATAAGTTAGATTTTGTTATTCTCACACATGTTTCCTTGAGTTCCATATAAAAATGGGTACTCTCGGTGAAGTGCTACATCGGTATAATATTCGTGCGCTTATAGATTATTCTATGTGCATTAATTTGTACCAACAGCTCACCAACAACTTTGGTCTAGACATCTACTTCAACTAATGTGACTATGTCCACTACACCAAGCACAACTAAGGATTTAGTCATGAGCATCAGCCAAGAGGGGCTCGGGAGCATACTAGAGGACCAGTCGCTCGAGAAGGCGAGTAATTTCGCCCAACGCTCATGAGAGAAGATTTGGAGGTCTCATAGCAACCTTCGACTATGACTAATACTTTGACTACATCGACTACAACTACAAAAACTATATCCATTTTCGAAGAGAAGATATGTCATCAAGTGAAGCTTCTGATGAGAAGGTCTCAATGATAAAGATCTACACAATGAGAAGGCCTCAGAGACGAAGATATGTGCGGCCAAAAGGTCCTAGAGGCGAAGATTTGCGCTTTGAGCGAAGCCAATGAACCATGTCATAGAAGCGACAGAAGGCGTCGAAGCCCAAAGTTGAAGACACCGAGAAGATCAACATTAAGGCACTTGGAGCTAGAAGCCTCGGAAGTTAGCACATATATGGACTTGTGTCGTGCGTGTGCTCTTTTCTCCATGTCCTTTTTTCCCATAGGATTTTTGGACTTGAGTTTTTAGTGAGGCGTGCACACATAGGTTGTGAACGACGATCCTCGCAACCAAGGTTCGAGTTGTATTGCTTTTTCTTGTATGAGCATCTACTAGGTCATGTAGTACTAGCCATAACCTAGTAGCTGAGGAGCTACTATTGGGGGAGCCCATATGGTATATGGGCCAAGACTCTCCCTTAAAGAATCCCAATAGGTACTAGTGTCGTGGTATGTGAATTCCACCCCCACCAGGGGCCACTTGTAACTAACCATTGCCTATATATAGTGCCAAGGGCATGAGGTCAAAGGACTCTCATCCCCCTATTCATTTGCTTGTCTCATAACCCTAGTTGGTCAACACAATATACACCCAATTAGCTAGTTAATGGTGTTAATTAGGCCAGTCTCAGTATATAGTTTCATGGCGTTCTTTTCAAGACAATAAAATTTGAATGAAACATCCACTCTCAATATAAAGTTTCATTCTATAGTTTCATAGGCATTTAATTCTATGACTAATAGATAGTTGGTAATCGTGCCAAGAGAGTTTCATCAATTCTTCTCTCTTCTTAAATACATTGTCATATCATAAAAATGTCTATGTGGCATCCTATTTAATGCAAATGAAAACCCCATGGAAGTCCCACTGAGACTGTCCTTAGTGGTTGTCCTCTTATTTCTTCCACCCTATTAATGTGGAATGCATCTATATTCATCTTTCTCTTGTCTTCCCCTCTCCTTCATTTTTACTATTATAGTGATTTTTTTGCCTATGTAGATTGATCGGATGGAAATATAAGACTTAGGGCTAATGATTAAAAAATTCTTCCTTTCTATAATTTTCAGTATCATTTAGGCCTTGTTTCACATGGCTCTGGCTCCTCACTATGGTGCACATAGGTGTTAAAGTTGATGAAGCCAAGAGCTGCCCCTTCCATTGTGCCAACAATGTCAGAACTACGCCCACCGCTACGCCTTTTGCTATCTGATGCTACTATGTGCGACATGTTCGTGCGAGTGCAAATTGTCTTGATTTAGTTTTTACCCATCCCTGCATCTTCGGATATGTGATTATCAATCAGGCAGTTTGTTTTCTAGCTTCGCCATACATGTTCGTAGCCACTAGCAAGACAAACGCTTGGATTACTTATCATTTCGTGCCCATGTTAGAGGTCTTCACCCATGGTCTCTTCATCTACCCTACCCTATAATACACCAGTTAGAATAAATCTACAGCCACACAACAAATACCTGCTCCACAGTCATGACCTATGCTACATCCACACCCATGAATACACCTGGAAAATATAACACCATCAAAACGGATGCACCAGATTATCTCTTAGTCATTCTCTCTCATTACTCGTCCAAATCCGACGGCTCGTGTTTAGTGCGTTTGTCCTCCGTCGCCCTCTCGCGGACCTCCTACGCGCATGCGCATGCGCCTGCAGAAAAAATACGTAGGCCACTCTAGGTCGCCAGGTCTCCATGTCAGGTCACCGCAATCCAAAGGCCGCACCTTTCGCCTCCGGCGCTAGGGTTTCGCCTGCCTCCCAATTCGATCCGCGATTGCACCAGGACCAGGTACGCCCCCACGATTCCACCCTCGGCACCCAGATTCGGGCTCTGGTTCCCCTAAATCTGTGTGTTTTCGTGGTGTCCAGGTGATCTCTTCCCCTTTGGTCTGCTGTGACGTGGGAGATGCCGCCGAAGTCTAAGAGGGGTGGCGCTGCCACCGCGAGGAAGGCGCCGGGGGCGAGGGGCCGGATGGGGAGGGCGCAGGCTGCTGCGGAGGAGGCGCCGGCTGTGGAGGAGATGAAGGAGGCGCCTGCTGAGGAGGTGAAGGTCGCCGAGGAGGCCCCAAAGGTGGTGGAGGAGCCAAAGCGGCAGCCCTCGCCTCTGCTGCCACAACAGCTGGTGGTGGAGGAGAAAGGCTCCGATGCCGCGGCCAACGGTGCCAACCAGGGCAAAGGTATTGTTTCTGCTCCTATTTCGTGCATAGGTCGTGGACTTCTGCTGTGATCTGTCCTGCGGCCTCAGAGATTTAGATTATAGATTATTAGTTGTAGCATGGCGGTTGTATTATGCAATAATCCCTATTATACTTGGTGGAACATGAACATATATTTTGGCCATTCTATTGATGACAAGCCCAGGATATTTATTTTGATGCCTGTGGCCATTTGGCATTCTGTTTTGACAATGACTACTATAGGTTTTACTTAGTTTGAAATAGAACAAAGAAGATTATGTGTTTGTTGTAATTATGGCTGATGGGCTCTGCTCTATATGGGTCAGATACTGTTCACTGTTTCATCTTAAAATAAGTTGATGGGGGTGTCTTATGCTCAAATTTTTAGATGACGGAGTTGCAAAAGAAACATATGAAGAAGAGGACAAAAGGCGAACGACTGGAGTTTGAGGATGAACCAGAATATGAAGAGGAGGCTGCTGTAGACTACGATGAGAAAGATTTAGAGCAATATGAGGAGCAATACGAGGATGGTGATGAAGAGGTGGAGTATACTGAAGATGTGGTTGAAGTGGAGATAGATATGGTGGATGAGGAACTTGATGAAGGTGGTGATGATGGAGAGGGGGAGGGATACGAAAATGCTGACGAAGAACATCATGTGGATGTGGATGATGAAGAACATAATGAAATGGTCAAAGAGCACCGCAAGCGGAAGGAGTTTGAAGTTTTTGTTGGTGGGCTGGATAAAGATGCAACAGAAAATGACCTTAGGAAGGTTTTTGGTGAAGTTGGTGAGATCACTGAAGTTCGTCTGATGATCAACCCTGTCACAAAGAAGAATAAAGGCTTTGCCTTCCTACGATATGCAACTGTAGAGCAAGCAAGGCGTGCTGTTTCAGAGCTAAAGACCACTGGTTGGTCTTAAGATTGACTATTTTATGTTTCTGTATCCTTTTCACAAATGGCTTACATGTTTTATTTAATATATACTCCAGGTGCGGGGTAAACAATGTGGCGTTGCTCCAAGTCATGACAATGATACACTCTTTGTCGGCAATATCTGTAAAACATGGACAAAAGAACATGTATGCAAATTAAGATTTGTTTTTGTGATTTTCATTTGCTTCTTCACTGAAGAAATAACTTGTTTTGGCTTTTGCAGTTGAAGGATAAACTGAAGAGTTATGGAGTTGAAAGTTTTGACGACTTACTACTGGTTGAGGATACTAACAATCCTGGGATGAATCGTGGCTATGCCTTGCTTGAGTTTTCTACTCGACTTGAGTCAATGGATGCTTTCAGGATATTGCAGAAGAGGGATGTAGTCTTTGGAGTTGATCGTAGTGCAAAGGTTTCCTTTGCTGATTCCTACCCTCAAGTCGATGACGAAATAATGGCACAGGTGACTACTTATTTTGTACAGTAATTATAACTTAAAAATCAATCATGAATTGCCCATTAACACGTGTACCCAATAGTTTCTATGTATCTACCTGATCTGTTTAAACTTTAAAGTTGTTGCATCCTGATTTATGTTATTTATGATTCAGGTCAGAACTGTATTTCTTGATGGCCTTCCTCCCTCATGGGATGAAGACCGTGTTAAGAAATATCTCAAAAAGTATGGAGCTATTGAGAAAGTCGAACTTGCTCGAAACATGCCAGCTGCCAAGAGAAAGGATTTTGGGTTTGTTACATTTGATACGCATGATAATGCTGTTGCTTGTGCTGAAGGGATAAGTGACTCTGAGATTGGTGAAGGTGATCACAAGGTCTGTTTTACAAATTGCAACTATATTTGCAGTGTCCATATAAATATATATTATGTCATTGTGCAAGTTTTTTTTTTTGTAATGATTGCAATTTCCCGATTCGGGCAAAAGTAAGGGCTAGACTGTCGCGGCCACTACAGAGACCACCTAGAATGAAGCATGGATTGAGAGGAAATTTTAGAGTCGGGCATGGTGCCCCACGAGGTGGCCGTTTACCGTATGCTCGTGCTCCTCCACCTCGCAGGCCTCCGCCACGTCTTGTTCGACCTGCTGTTAGTCGCTTACCACCCCTCAGGAGCCATCCATTTTTGGAACACGTCTCTGTAACTGGCATTTGAAAGGCCCAATCTTTGGAACGCGTCTCTGTAACTGTCTATTTTATGCTCAAATCATACCATATATAGCTACATTTCACACTATTGCTAAAAGGTTCAATCTCGCTATGAAACTGATAAATTCTAAGTGGGACGGCAATATTTATTACTGAAAGCGAATATTCCTTGCATGTGTTACAAAAGTTCCAAAAAAAAGACCGGTAATCACCTATAATATGTTTCATCTTTCTTATTATCACAAAATAGTTATTTGATTTATGTACAATAAATTAAACAAATGCTCATCCCTAGGAAATTAGGAGGCTTCCTTGTATACAATTTCATGAAATCATGGGATGGTGTAAGATTGTCATCAATCAAGACTGTAAGCATATATTCTCTAACTATATTCCGTACACTACATACAAAATTAATAACTTAACTTATTATATCTACCATGCACAGCTATTAAATTCACCGAGGATGGAAGTTTTGGGGGGACATTCTTAAAAGCCATACAAACGAATGTTTTGACAACTTTTCTGAAGATCTCTAAGTCATGATTAAGGACTTATACAGAATGTAACTTAAATGGATATATGAGAAAAAACTTTACTATGACTTCTTAGTTTTCCGGATTGTATACATGCTTAAAGATAATGTGTAAAAGTTAAACTATGGAAAAAAAACATTGGTTGTTTTCATTTACAAGATAAATCCGTTGCGTTAGCACGGGTATTATACTAGTACCAACAATGAGTTACTTCATCGAGAGTTCAGAATGGGTAGATCGTTAACTCTGCATGAACCCCAATGCCAGTATGCCAAGACGTCTCCTATTATGCCGAGAGGTTTCGTGTTTGGTTATTATCCTTAGTTCTTAGAGACAAAGCATTAGTTAGTTATATTGTGATGTGTCAGGAAAAGGTGATTGGGTTATTTGTATCTTTGGATTGTTTCGTTTTGCTTATTATTTCATTTTACCAAAATTTGAATCTCATGAATGTTCTCCTGGAGTTCCAGTTTTAAATAATGTCCACAGTATTCTCTATCTTTATTCTATTCTCTATATTTATTATATTACTAGAAAATATGCCCGTGCGTTACAACGGTGAGAAAAAAATATGTCTCTTGTCATTGAGATGTTATCTTGTATGACACTTATAGGTATTTGATACATAGATGAGATTGATATGGTTATTATTTGTATAAAATCTCAATCAACAATTATAAGTCAAAGGAAACAAGAATCTTACCATGCATGTACTAAAAGATCTAGACGTATATATAATAATTATTATAATATAATAATAATGCTTAAGAATACAGTGCTTGTTTCAAGTGAAGAGATAATTCCCAAAAAGTACTCAAACACTACCCACTATCAAGCCGGAAGCATATCAACGTACCATTTGTTTCGGTAATTGGAGAGTTTAATACGTATATGAAGGCACTGGGTTTGGAATCGATATAGAAATATCTATAGAATATATAGCTCACATGGTTCGTTGAAATCATCCGTCACAAAAAAAAGAACATTTGGTTAATGTTTAGGGAGGGACTTTTGTGCAAATTCATACAATCCAGAATTTTTTTAAGCTCCAATCCAGAATTTTCTATCCACTCGTTCATCGTTATCCCTTGCTAGCACCACAAATGCTCCTTTCCTTGAGTCAAAAAAGCTCCTTTCCTCTTCCTCATACAAGCGTGCCTGGCGGCAGCGGTGCATGGCATGAAGAGAGACAACGGCGGCGTGCGGGGCGAGGACTGGCTGCAGCAGATGGCTGGGTGAGGACCGGTGGCTGCTGCTCGCTGGCGTGCGGCGGCTGCTCGTGGTGGCTGGCTAGTTGAGATCCGGCGGCAGCTGCTCGTGAGCCCTGCGGCTGTGGCTTGCGGCTCGCCGAACGTGGACCGCTGGCGGCGGCGACTCACAGGCCGAGGAGTGTTAGCGTCAGCTCGCGGGCCATGCGGCGGCACAGCAAAGGCGCGGTTTGGACTGCGACGATAGGGGAGCGCAGACATCGAGCACGGCCAAGGCCGACGGACAGCTACGACGTGAGGGCATGGCCACCCATGGCGGGCTCGTGGCCATGGTTAGAGCATAGCCATGTCGGCTGATCGGGCGCGGCGCAGCAGGCTTGTGCACGGTTTCATGATTTTTGTGTTTTTTCTTGATTCGCTTGGATTAATTGATTGTGTGATAAATTTGATTGTTTGGTGGGATTTTTTTTTTTTCTCTTTGGTTTGATTTGTACTTGGATTGGATTTTCACGGTGGCAGGAGTCCGATTTGGAGAAACAACGAAAACAATTCGTAAACGTGCTCGACTCTAGAAAAAAAAACAGACGGTTGCGAGATTGCCGAAGTCGAGCCTCTAGAAAAAAAAAACAGACGGTTGCGAGATTGCCGAAGTCGAGCCACTTTACGATTATTAGATTGGACGAAAATTTAGTGTGGTAAGAAATTTTGTCTCTTTAATATTAGATATAGAATAGATATAGATTACAACTAAAACGTACGGACTTGTTTTCGGATCATCCGAAC
The DNA here is from genome assembly GCF_019320115.1 of Miscanthus floridulus. NCBI lineage: Eukaryota > Viridiplantae > Streptophyta > Magnoliopsida > Poales > Poaceae > Miscanthus > Miscanthus floridulus. The sequence goes on from NC_089595.1 coordinate 107,074,498, forward strand.
TTGTAGAGCTGGGTAACTTGAGTACGGCATTGTCGCCTACTCCGATCAGGAGCGGTGGGCGCGGTGCAGTAGCAACAACGTGGGTATTGTTCGACTTCTGCTTATTTCTCTTATTCTCTCCGTGTACAAGACCGCACATTTTCTGCATACTGTAATAACAAATATTTTTTAAAAAAAATCACTGCGCAACGTTAGTAGAAGAAATGCCCTCACGTCGTAGCCCGCACAACGTTAGTAGAAGAAATGACATGGTTAGAGCATACTGTAATAACAAATATTTAAAAAAAAAAATCACAGCGCGGTGCATTCTTGATCTGTGCCCGAGATGAAAGAAAGAGGGATGGGGCGTCGTTACAAAATTGTAGCCAAGTTACTGTTTTCAGAAAAAATTTATAGTTAGCACCATAAAACTAGCAAATGAAGATGTGGTATTGTTTGAATTATCGTGGTATTGTTTTTTTCCTGTTGCAACGCACATGTATGATCCTAGTACAATGAAAAGATTTAATAATCTTAGTTTGTGACCACAAATTGAGTCTACTAGGAGCCTGTTTAGATGGACTAGGACTAGCAACTAGTTCTATTAGCTCCTATAAGTGGACTAATGGACTAACAACTAGTTCATGATTAGTAGGCTAACAATAAGTCTGTCTGTTTGGATGATTAGGGACTAAAAAATAGTCAACTACCCTCTTCGTCCACAAAAGAATGCAATTATGGGATTTGTACCGACCGGACAAGCTCAAGTTTAACCAAGTTTATAGCAAATATTATTAATATTTATATCTATAAATAAATTTATTATAAAAATATATTTTATAACTAATCTAATGATACTTACTTTATATCATAAATGTCTGTACTTTTTATATAAATTTAGTTAAGTTCCAACTCTTTGACTTTAAAAAACGAGAATTATATTCTTTTGTGGATGGAGTAGTAGTTGTTAGTTCTATGTAAACAAGGCCTGGATTTTTTATCGAATTTTGCTACTTAACGGTCCTCACGGCCCGAATGTTCTTACCTAGAAGGCTAAAACGAAAGGCCTAACTACGCGGTTATGTTTTTTAATAAAAGAGAAACAGAAAATAAGTCATATCCTCATCGAAAATCTTCCCGTCTGACCAGTCGAGTCTCTCACCGACCAGCGCGCACAGTCTGCAAATATTCTCTTAGGCCTCACGATGACATCGGCCTAGCCTATGGATGACCTCAACATCGCTTGAAGGTAGGACTGCTTTGCGGCCACGTAACGTTTGTGACCCTGATCAGGTATGCGCAGGATAGGCTTCCTTTTTCTTCATGTTTTACTTTTTGATTCCCTATACTTATATGTTTTGCTTTATTTTCTGTATTTCATGAGATACATATGATGCTCATGTACTATGTAACATTTTTTCATGTTATTGATTATTTAACATGTGATGTTCTTCAATATTATTTAATTAACTTATTTTCTATTTAATTTATTTCTTTATTTATTTCATAACATTATCATTTATTTTTGTTCCCTTTTTCTTCTTCTTTACTTTACTCTAATTAATTATTTTATTTCTTATTTTTCATGTTTTGCACTTTTATTTCTATATTCCATGATATACATGTGATGTTGTATTACAATAAATGAGATGTTCTTCGATTATCTTTTAGTATTTCATTCAATACTCATCAAATGTTCCATACTATATTTTAGTTTGTTCAAACATTATCCATGTGATGTTATATTAAAATTTCATTAACCTTGATACATGTGATGTTCATGTAGTACACATGTGATGTTCGATGATGTATTCTTATATGTTTTGAATTTAGATAGTATAACTGAGATGTTCTTTAGCTATCTTTCTGTACCAATGTGATTTGCTTTTTAATTTTCATTTATACATGATTTTTTAATGTTGTTTTCCCTTACTTAACTATACAATTAATTTATCCATTTTTATGTATCTCTAGCATCTATTGGTTGATGTGATGTTTTATGATGTATTTTATGATGCTCATACAGTATATATTGGATGTTCCACGATTATCTCTGAGTACTCACATAATACTAGTGAGATATTCTATGGTATATTTTAGGTTTTTCAAGTAGTATACATATGGTGTTCTCTTTTATTTTTCTCGTTACGTGGATTTTTTTCATTTTTATAGTTTTCCCTTATGTTTTGTTCAACCTTTATTAATTTATTTTCTAGTTAAGTTATTTATTTTTATTTCTATATACTCATAGCATTTATTTCTCTTTTTTATTCTTCTTTATTTTGCACTAATTAATTATTTTTATTTTTTCATTATCATGTTTTTCTTTTCTACTACCTCCGTCCTGAAAAGAACGTAACTATGTGTTGTGTTCAACGAAAAGTGGTTCACCTTTGACTAAGTTTTTAGTTAATAATATTTATAGTTATGTCTTTAAATTAATTTATTATGAAAATACATTTCGTAATTAATCTGATGGTATTTATTTGGTATCATAAATATGGATACTTTTTAATCTATAATTAGTCAAATTTAAAGTACTAAAACGTGACACTGTGCCAGAATTGCATTTTTTAGGGTTAGAGGTAGTATTTCTTATTTTTCACAATATACTTGTGATATTTACCTGGTTTACACATTGTTCTATGATATATTTTAGGATGTTCACGTCGTGGTATACATTTGTTCCATAATATGTTTTATTTTTTCCTTTTACTTTTCTTTTGATTATTACCTTTTTTATTCCATTCTTTCTTTTATATTATTATTTGTTTTTTCTGTTAAGTAGAATTTTTATTCTATGAGATTTTTTATGATATATTTTAGTCTAGAATATTATTTTTGTGAGGATAGAATGCCTTTTCTTTTGACTTAAATGGTCTGATACAATTTAGTAATATAACTTTTTGTAACTTAGACGAAATATTTACAATGTGGTGGTGGAGAATGACTTTATTTAGCCACAATTTATGGTGTTTAATGCACTCTACACACTTTTTTTGCTCCTATTTTCTTTACCTCTGATATACTATTTACTATTTCTCTTCTTGTTTTTTTTACTATCCGGAACGCAGGAACTCCCGCGCGTCCTGAGCGGGGACAGGCGGGGGAACTCTTGGGGACGCGCTCACGATCTGGGCCGGGCTGGCACGGGGCGAGAACGTGGGAACGCGCGAGCTGGGCTGGGCCGTGGGATGGAATCGAGCGCTGGCGCGCGAGCGCGAGAAGATTCCGTGGTCGGCGTGGCACTGGCTGCCACCCGGTCGGACTGTAGTCGTCCCCCATCCTCCTCCATTACCAAATTGAGATCGAAAACCTGGGTTGCGGCGGACTCGACTGTAGCAGCAGCCACCGAGAACAAGATGGCGGCGGCGTTGCCGCAGCTGGACGACGAGATTGTCCGCGGCATGGCCATCGGCGCTGTCTTCACCGACTATGTGAGTTCCGATGCTAGAAGCCCCAACCCACCTATTCCTTGGAAGTTTTTCGCCTCGCACTAATTCGTCGTTCAAATCGGTTGCAGGCCGGGAAGATAAACTGCCTCGACTTCCACCGCAAGGAAGATCTCCTGGTCACCTCCAGTGACGACGACTCCATCCGCCTGTACAACATCACCAGCGCGACGTGGGTACCCTAGCCTTTGCTTGATTTCTCCTCACTTTTTTGATGCTGCTGTAATGTGTGGAATCTAATGTGTGCGAAGGAAAGTGTTGGCTCTACTGATTGATTTCAATGGACAGTTCGTGTTGCAATATGATTTTTGGGTACCCTATTGCAAGAGATTATAGAATCATTATTATTATTATTATTGGTTGGAATCAATGTTACTGAAGTAGGTGCTTTTTTTTAGATAAAGGATAGAAACTATCCGGCTTCATCTACCCTTGGGTAGAATGAGACCAAATTATTACAGCATCAAAAATTAAAGAAAGAAGTTGACCGAAGAAAATACATCCCCAACAAGGAGCTCGAGTAGTCCTACGTGACCTCTGACTTCCATCGTGATGTCAATTCCACAGAATAAGATCACCAACGTCAAGACGAAGCCGCCAAACACGTTTGTCAGACCTAATAAAGGTACTGAAAACGTTGGACACCGACCACCATTGAAGACTGGATGCTTCTTCCTTGGCAACAGCACGAAGCACTTGGTGTAAACCACCAAACGCCGAGCTGTTACGCCAACGAATGCCGCCTCCGCCTTGAGCTGAACACCGAACAGGGTAACCACACGGGAAAACTGCCCGGCCTTGGCGATCAAGAACTTCGACGACGCGCCTGCGCCATCGCCGCCGGCCCGGAGAAACCAGGCTAGGTTTTCACCTAGTTATTGAACGCCCGCGGATGCAGCAAGGGACGGACTGACCAACGGCTTCAGCAGCGCCTTCAACAAGGTGCGTGGCACAGAAGTTCCACCGCCGCCGGCCCGGCGTAACACGCCAGGCAAGGATTTCGCCCAAGCCGCCGCCACCACCGTCGACACTGCGCCCGGCCAACGTGGAAGACCGCCTTCACCGGAAGGTCACCATCAGAGACGCTCAGAAGACGGGCATCCCCGGCGCTGACCGTAGATCAGATCCAGACCCAGGGGGCCCAATCCTGACCCGCCGCCAGACGAACGGCACGCCGGCCGCCGCCGACGATCCACCACCACACAGAGCAAGGTACTGCCGGCAGAGGGACAGCACCAGCCCAGACCGAGGACGCCAGATCCAGGCCCACAGGGCCCAAATCCGCCCGTCCGCCGCCACGGCGACTGCACACCGATGACGGAGAAGTCCGCCACCGCCGCACCGCCCTGCGCCCGCCGCGCTCGCCCCCCACCTGGCCGCGTCGTCCAGCGCCGCCACACAACCGGCTGAGAGGGCCACGCCGCCGCCATCCCGGCCGGCCGCGCGGCCTTGCCGGCGGACCGCTCCGGCGGCGGCGCGACTGGAGATTGGAGGGGAGGGAGAGGGCGCGGCGGCTAGGGTTTGGAGGGGAGGGAGAGGGTGTAGAGATCACTGAAGTAGGTGCTATTGAAGCTAATTTCCTAATGGGTAGATGCAGCATGTTTGGCAATGACCAGTTAACATTTGATAAATATACATGGGTTATGCCTTAGTGTTACTCTTCTGTCATGTTGACCATATTGCTGGAGATGTGATTTACTTGTGCTGTCAGGCAACATTTGTTCATTACGGATGTTTGATGAAATCTTTGGATCATCCAGCAGTTTAGTTTTGATGGCCCTGTTTTCCCTAGTCCTGTCATTGTTCTCTATGGCCGGTAGAAGTTTGCGTTGTCATATGTACTCCATCAAAGTATATTTAGTAAGCCACCAGTAATCAGTGCTAGAACCTGCTGACTATTGTTTCAGGTTGTTAAAGACTACATATCACAGGAAACATGGTGCTGACCGTGTCTGTTTTAGTCATCATCCAAGTTCTATCTTATGCTCTTCACGATACAACCTAGAGTCTGCAGAGTCACTTCGTTATCTGTCATTGTATGACAACCGTTGCTTAAGATACTTCAAAGGGCACAAAGACAGGTTTGTTTTATTTTTCTTCTGATGCTGCTGCATTTCTTGTTTGTGGCAACACATTTTGAGGGGCAGATGCTGATAGGTGTTCCCTTTCATCTCAGGGTCGTTTCATTATGTATGTCACCTGTCAATGATAGCTTTATGTCAGGATCACTTGATCACAGTGTCAGAATATGGGATCTTCGCGTAAATGCTTGTCAGGTTGGCTACCAATCTTGGGCGGAACTTAGTTGATGAGCTCACTATAGCAACCAACTATGCTTAGTTTACATTTATGAGATGAAAGATGCCCTTTATCCTCTAAGCTCTTTCATGCTTTCTCATTTATCATTCAGGGCATACTAAGGCTGCGTGGTAGACCTTCTGTTGCATATGATCAGCAGGGACTTGTTTTTGCTGTAGCAATGGAAGGGGGTGCTATTAAGTTATTTGATTCCCGGTCGTATGACAAGGTATGTAGTGAACATAATACAGAACGACCATGTATTTGTGGAAGGGGTGTGAAATATTTATCTTGTGAATCAATCCAATTTCAGGGTCCGTTTGACACTTTCTTGGTTGGTGGAGATACAGCTGAAGTTTCTGACATCAAATTTAGCAACGATGGCAAGTCTATGCTTTTGACAACAACTAACAACCATATATATGTTCTGGATGCATATGGAGGGGATAAGTTGAGTTATATTATCTTCCCCTTTTTCTGTGCTTCAGATACCAATCCTTTTGGTGCACATTTCTGATCTTACATCCTTTTGCTGATATCCCAATGTAATTTGCAGAGGTGTGGCTTTAGTTTAGAGCCATCTCCCAATGTAACAAATGAAGCTGCTTTCACTCCAGATGGTCAATATGTAATTTCAGGTAATTGCATATTCTGGTTCATATGGAAAATTGCCCTCTAGTTTCCCTGCACTTAAGGCCTAATAAGGTGCTTTTTTTTTAAGTATCTCACCTTCTGCTTTTTCTTTGCATCGCTTTTGTGGATAGATCTGACAAGTAACAAGAATTCACTATGTTATTGGCCTTCAGCTTCACTTTTGCCATTAACCAACCATGTATATTTCGGAACCTATACTGCCTCAAGTGTTAACGTCCAATAAAAAAATGCAGTGATGATCATTGTATCATATGATAGTATGTTGCGCTTACATCGTTCTAGCACGTCTTAGACTTTACGCATATGCTCCTATGAATAAACCTTGGAAATTTGAATGTAGACGATGATTTTTCCCTAGAGAGCTACCTGATATGTTTGGTTTTGCAGGATCAGGTGATGGAACCCTGCATGCTTGGAACATCAATACAGTACAAGAGGTGCTTTTCTTTAATCAGGCTTTTAACATGTGTAATGTGTTGTTAGGTTGCTATGAGTCTTAGTGTCAGATTTCTTTTGCAGATTGCTTGTTGGAACAGTCACATTGGTCCTATTACAGCATTGAAGTGGGCCCCTCGTCGAGCAATGTTTGCAACTGCATCAACTGCCCTAACTTTCTGGATAACCAACCAATTGAATTAGAATTAGGTGCCTGGAAAAAGAAGGGATGAAATTTCATATATGTTAACTTACCAAATGTTTATATCCTGTTCTTTTGTCCAAAAGATAGATGTCATGTATGAAATCACTTACCAAATACTTGTTGTAGCGCTCCCTTTCTTATTTATATATATATATATATATATATACTACTAATACACTTGTCTGTTAAATTGCTGTAATGACATAGTTCCAGGAAGATACTTGTAGGGCTCCCGGGTTTCTTGTTCGCTTGCTCGTAAACGATCGTAAATTTCCAGCCGGGAACAGTGTTTTTCTCTCATACCAAACCAGCCAGCAGTAAATAATCCACGATACGATACGGCCTCCCGAACAGGCTGTTGTGTTCTTAACGCGCATAAAGTTGTCTTGGTGATTTACTCCAAACTCTACTTGGACTTCTGCTTCGAAAAACAGGCGCTTGTAACTTATTCTTTTTTGCCCTTGCTGGAACCACTAATATACTAATATATGGGCATGTTGGAGAATCATTTTGTTGCGGGCATGTTGGAGAATCATTTTGTTGCGTAAACAGTCCTTGTTGCTCAAGCTCCTGAAATTTAGGTTTTGGAATATTCTTCTATCATGTCGTGGCACTTTCCTTGCTGGCATTTTCCACAAAAGTCATAGAAGATGCTGGCATTTTCATGATCGACGTAAAGTCCACTTTAGTTTCACCATTTCACATTATCCTACTAATTTCCTGGACAATAACAGAGATTTACCCTGAGCACGCTAGAAATTTACTTGAAAGCGACTAGGAGCCTAAGAGGGCGGTGGCCAAAAGAAGCAAAAGAAGTCGATCAGATGCAAATAAAAACAACCAATTTACTGTCTGCAACATGCGGTCCACCAAACCGAAACAGCACCTTGCCTGAGTTGCCTGTTAATATTCAGAGCAGCAAGGTGCATCATACTACATTCGATCTTTTTTTTTTTTTGTTTTTTGAACTAGACGTTCCAGATCATACTAGAGCAGCAAGGTGAGGAAGTCCGGTATCTGTCAAGCATGCAATGGACCTGAGCTCCTTATCCAAGAGCGCCCTACTTCTGCCTCTTGTAGATCTTGTGCAAGAAGGACTTCAGCACGTTCTGAACCGCGATGCTTGGCTGGGCTTCAATGTCTGCAATCAGCTTCTTGTAGCTCTCATTCTCGTACTCCTGAAATACCGCCTGGAACAAAATGATAAACGAAATGTCAGACTTTAGTAAGGTTTGAGAATGTGCTTCAGTTTGTCATCCTATTTTCACCCTGTTCGCTTGTTGGTTTCAGCCAGCCCAAACCAGCCAGCCAACAGTATTTTCCTCTCACAACAAACCAGCCCACAAACCGACCAGCGAACAGGCCGAAAGTAAGAAAAAGTGTGGCTGATTGCTACTCCGTCCAGTGAAACTTAAGTGTCACATTGCAAAGTGCTTCAGTATGTCATCCTATTTTCAGACAAAGTAAGAAAAAGTGTGGCTGATTGCTACTTCGTCCAGTGAAACTCAAGTGTCACATTGCACACGTGTATAGTCTCCAAAGAATCAATATCATTTCAGTAACATATGGGGCATATGAACATATGGCGTGTTCAGTTTGGTTTGATAATAAGGTGGACCCATCACCTTGCCATTCCTCAACTTTTTGTTTGGTTTGTTGAATGGGATGAGTTGATGCATCACCACCTCATTTCTCACAAACTAATAATTAGTATAAGCATGAGGGACGGACTCATGTTGAACCACCTCATCTAAGATGGGATGGTTCCTCAAACCAGAGACCCCCATACTATATACAAAATGGGCGTCACATTGATCTTTAATCAAGAAGGGCGGGCCTGATGCAAGCGGTAGGTCCCGGGTTCGAGTCGCGGTCTCCTTGCATTGCAAGGGCGAGGGTAAGGCTTGCCACTGACACCCTTCCCCAGACCCCGCATAGAGCGAGAGCTCTCTGCACTGGGTACGCCCTTTTTTTTATTGATCTTTAATCAGTATTAACTGCATTATGCTTATGGTGGGCTTACATGAGCAAGTGATTACAATCTACAGATAAATAGAAAGCTTCATCAAAGGTAGAGACAGACCTCAAGGTTAAGTTCTTTGTAGAGGTTCTTCACTTTTGCCACACAAGCTGGATCTTTCTTGCCATAATTTTCCTGCAGAGCCATCAATTGTATAAACCTTTAGACAACAAACTTCTAATCATTTGAAAGAGGTCTGGACATGACTTACAAATAGAATGCACTTTTGGCTCTCATCAGCACGCTCAAGGGCTTGCACAACTAGCCATGAGCACTTGTAATCTTCAATGTCAGTTCCGATCTATATTAAAAATTAAAATCGATTAAATCACAATAGCTAAGAGAAAAAAAAAAGTATGAAAAGGATGCTAGTTCAAGTTACTGAAATAGATAAATGCACCAACCTTGCCAATAAATTCAGGATCACCATAACAATCCAGATAGTCATCCTGATAGAGAACAATCATATCAATACTAAGTAGACTAATGCTTGTGACAGAAAACAGTTCACATAGATGCACACAGCAAAATAGGTGTTACCTGGACTTGAAAGTATGTTCCCATTTCAACAAGGATGTTCTCTACATCACCATACTTGTCCAAATTCTCGCCAGAGAGCAGCAGGGCACATGCAACCTTTGATAAAGCAGCATATCAGTAACACATTCATGTGGTATTGATAATCTAGATGAGGGTCGCATGAAAATAGTATATGCAAAAGTTAAAAATAAAAAATAAAAAATTACCGGCAGATAAAATGAATAGTAGGCTGTCTTGTATTGAACAATACGACCATGACTGCAGAACGAATTGCAGGAAATCATCAGTAAATAAAAGGCACATCCTGAATCAGAATTACCATAGATATGCTATTATGTAAAGAACATTTCTCTAAAGCTAAACATGACAATGTGAGAGGAACACTTTAGTTCACATGGTAAAACATAGGAGTACAAAAGAATGTTTTGCCAGTAATTATTACATATTAACTTACACTGTTATGTTGTACTTTGTCAGATCTTTTTCTCCCTCATGGGTTGTGATAAGGTCCAGCAGCTGACCTGAAGCTGTCTTGAACTCAACCTAGGAAAACAAAACAACATAATCAGGACCTGTAATAATCTGAAACCTTGAGCTGAACATTGATGTGCATCAGAACATATAGTTACCTCATTGAACAAGTCAAGGAGATCAGCATAGTAAGGCTTGCCCTTAAAGTGGCGGCGAAGGATCCGTGAGATATGGTTGCGAAGGATAATCCCGTCATTCACAGCAATGAAGCCAACCTATCGCAAACAAAATATGCCCTTAGCTATTACTTAACAAAGAGAATTAGAAATTTCTCTGCACTGAAGTTACTACACAAAGGAAAAATAGACAAATGCTTTGGTATTCAGTTACGGCTAACCTGAGGCGCCCTGAACCAGCAAGGCTGGCCACGACGAGTGTGGGAGCCATCCATGATATCATCAAGCACAAGAAAGAAAGCTTGAAGCTGAAATACAACAGCAAACTTAGATGAGCTACTCAATTGCTTGACTGACATTCTTCCTGACAACATTGGGGGACAAAAACAAAACATTACCCATTCAATGCACCAGCCAAGGGTGCAAGCAAGGAACAGTTCCTCCTCGTCCAGAGTATCAGCACCCTTCAACAGCTTGTAGCTGTCAACCACAGAGAGCCCACGGTTACACTTGCCTGTCATTGGACAACAGTTACGGATCAGAAGTGTTACTTGTTTTTCGTACAATGTAAAAAGTAAGTAATTCAGAATCATCTCCTCACCTCCGAGTACATTGTAGTCAACCATCTGTTTGAAGAGGAAGATAGAGAAATGTCATATTAGCATCGCACATCAAAAGCACTAGCTAACAGAACAAACAGTATAAGCGGCCTGCTAAAACACCCAAGATCCATATATGCCATTAATAATTGCTACGGTGGTTTGGATTTAACTGCAGAGCCTAATAATCACAAGCTCTGCTCTGTTTTGGCAGCAATTCAATGTCCAAAAGCAGAGCCCGTCAACCCAACCCAACCCAACTGAACGGGAAGTTCCAGTTCGTGTTGATCCGTTCCATCCAGCCCACGTAAAAACATACTCCTACTAAACAGCAGTAACAAGCTGTTCCAGAGGACTAATCCTCGCTCATTTATTTACCCGTGATCCGGTGCTTTCTTCATTTATTCACCCATAATATGTCCATGTGCACGCGGTAAACAAAATTAATTTCGCTTCAATAAGAACCCGGTGCCGCACGAACTACAGAGAGCCCGCCGATCCGGGGTGGAACCTAAACGGAACATGAGGAGAACTCGCTGGGCCACGGCGACGGCGCACGGAGCCCCCACACGCCACAAGGATCAAACCAGGAAACAGCGACATAAAAGGAAGGACGACAGCGAGAGCGAGAGAGAGGGAGGGAGGGAGAGGGAGAGGGGTCGTTACGCGGTCGATCCACTGGTGCGACTCCTCAGTGAACTCGAAGGCGGGGTCGGTGAGCAGCTCCTCCTTGAGCGTCTTGTAGATCTGCGCGAAGGCCGCCCTGGTGTCCCCGCCGGCAGCGGCCGCGCCATTCCCGTCCGCCGCCATTGCCTCCTCTCGCCTCCTGGCGACGCAGACGGGTCCGAGGGCCGAGAGCGATCGAGGGAGCCGAGTGTGACTGGCGCCGCAGTCGCGCTGCGCAGTGCCGGGGAAGGAGGGAGTCAAATAGTCAATAGGGGTGGGGGCACCAAGGCAACGTGGGACGCGGCCTTTTCAGGGGCCGGATTGGCGACGGCAACGGGCAAAGCTGCAGCGGGCGGGTCGGCAGCGGCACGCACCGGCACGGCACGAGCACGGCAGCGACGCGACGCGACACAGCTGCCCGGTTCAGAGTTGGGTTTGGACAAAAGGAAACAAACGAAGCTGACGGGACGGAGGGAAACGCGACAGAGCACAAAACAGAGCCGTGCTGTGGATCCAGATCTGGTGCGCTGCGACCTGGGACCCCAGTTCAGGTTATCCGTTTGTTTATAGTTTCCGGCACGTTTGCTGCCGAGTGGGTTGGTGAGCTGATCCGCTGATCTAGCGCCTGTTCTGAAATATGAATGGCAATAAGCTGCTGCGCTGGATCGTCACGTGATTAGATATCAAGGATCGGATCGATGCGGCCTGTTCGTTTGCTCGTAAACGATCGTAAATTTCCAGCCAAAAACAGTGTTTTTCTCTCACACCAAACTAGCCAGCAGTAAATAATTCATGATTGTTTATGGCCTCCCGAACAGGCTGCATATGCCGTTGTGATGGAGCTTTACTTTTTTTGATTGGCAGCATGTTCGCTCGCTTGTTGGTTTCAGCCAGGACTTATCAGGTAGCTAATAGTATTTTCTTCTCATAACAAACTAGCATCAGTCCGGCTTATCAACCCATAAACCAACCAACGAACGGGCTCTTGATTTGATATTACATATAATAATATCACGATAACATATATATGAGCGCATGTTATACTGTATCTAAAATAGATACTACAATCGTGATATTTTACAAGTTGCAATACATAAGCATTCACCTTAATCATAACAAGTTTGTGTTTTACAATATGTTGTAGAATCTAATATCTCAATGTTTCGACCAAGAGAACGTGCTTTGCACGAACACTAAGCTGCAGCTGGTCACCAATCAAAGATAATCCAGAAGATTTTCAAGTCTAAGATGCGCCATCTAACTTCTGGTAGCTGAAGCATGTAGATAGTTGAAGCTATAGTTAGAAATATCCTGCACATAAGTTGTTTGTTAATTTTTAAAGTTAAAGTACTATTGATATATCTTGAAAAAATATGTATCGACGTGTAATGCATTACCTCTTTCATAGAGTTAGAACCTCTTTATATACAATATTCTTTGTGAATATATCCTTTGTCAGTCTCTTCTTCCCCTTCCCTTTTCCCTTTTCTCTTGTTCACGTCCTTCTCAGCAGCCGGCACGACCAAGATCCTAATGTTCGATCTTGATGTAGCTCTTGATAGCGCCACATATAATTGGCCATGCGAGAACACTGGTTTCGGTAAGTATACCTCGACGTTAGGGATAGTCTGTCCATGTGCCTTGTTATTTAGTGCACTGTATAAAATATGATGCCATTTATGAAGAACTCCATCCAATAAATTGCTATCTTAGATAGGGAGGGCACTGTATTAACTACAGAATTCTCATATGGGTGCTTACATGATGAATGGAGAGAGAAGTTTGCTTCATCATGTCACATTAGCATTATCACTCTAATTTTAGCCTGCTCAATTCTATAGAGACCATTTTTTGATGCTTAATACTGAAACATGTGTGAAAATATGTGCCCTGTTCGCTTGGACTTGTTTAGCTTATAAGCCGTACTTTTTCAGCCAACGAACAGTATTTTTCTCTCACACCAAATTAGCCAACAGTACTTTCAGCCATGGCTTATTAGCCAAACAAGCCCAAGCAAACAGGGTGATGGTCGTATGAGCCATAAAACTTTAGTCATTTAAATATTTAATTATTTATATTTTTCCCTTTGTTCAGCTTGAGTCATTGCACTTACATCGTCTCGAATCATTCATGTTTTCAACTGTCTTAATATATGTGAGCACGAAGTAGAAAAACTTTTGTGCTTTGAAGAGCCTATGGGTAACAGGATCATCCTGCTGTTACCCTTAGAAACTGTCCTGTAACAATGAGATCAAAAGTGCAGTTCTAAAAGTGTTGCTTTGCAACTGGAGAGAAAACCATAGTGGCTAGGTAGCTAGCCAGGACTTGCTAATCATGGATTCTATCAGCCAGTGTTTTTTTGTTCCTGAACTTCCTCCTTCAAATCTCTCTTTATTTTATCATGAAATGAAGGATGTAGTAAACAGAAAGTTGATGTAATCCCAAACATCTTCGGTCTGCAGTATGCAGGAAGGATTATGCACTTCTATTGCAGTCTCAACCTCCCTAGGTGTTGCCTGAGTCCCTATCATTAGAGTGACACTTATGATTCTGATTTAATTTGTCTTTATCATTCTGATTCTGCTGACCTAAATATACACATGCATTTAGTATATTCTGATTCTGCCAACCAGCGAAGACGATCCGACAACGGCGAGTTCGCGGCCACCGGATCGAGCAGGCGACATAGGCGAATTCGACGGGGACTCGATCCGCGTGGCTCCGCGAGGGGAAATTTGGGGGTACCTACGTCTTTGATCAGGTCAGGATTGCCGAGCCCAATGCAAAAGAGATTAGCACATTGGCGCTGTTTGTTTCTGACGAGGTTAGGACTGACGAGGAACTGGTAGATGCTGGGGCTGGCATCGACGGCGATGACCTGACGCCCGCCGGGGGAGGCCGGGAGCGGGTGTGGACGCGGCATCGCGCCGACGGCCAGGTAGCCTGTCAGATCGGCGGCCTGACCACGGTTTTAGGGCTCGGCGGAGGGCACAAGCGCCACAGGCGGGTGGAGGGCCGGGAGCGGTCGTGTCGAGGCGGTCTCCGCGCCGGAGACGGAGGACGTCTGCCGGGGGAGGCCGGGAGCGGGGGTGGAGGCGGTCTCCGCGCCGCGCCGGAGCCGGAGGACGCGAGCGGGGGTGGGGGGGTGGGGCTGCGGGGGAGGGGGGTGTGGGGTGGTGAGGCGGCGGCGGCGGAAAGCGGAAGGCGAGATGAGGGCGGGTGCGAGGGCGGCATGAGGCCTAGGGCTGCGGTCTGCGGGATTTGTTTCGCACAACGAAGGGAACCGGGTGAGCATTAATATGTTTCGCACGCTATCAACGATTCTCTTATCAATTGTTTAGTTGTAGAGATAGAGATTTTTTTTTTTTTGAACTTTCGTCTTCTGTGGGTTTAGCACCCTTGTTTACATGTATTGGCATCGTTGGTACAAAAGAGGTGCTGTTATTTTCTGACAACACCATTGGCTTTCGTCTTCTGTGGGTTTAGCACCCTTGTTTACATGTATTGGCTTTCGTCTTCTGGGGTAGATAGGTTGGATGCGTGAGGAAAACGTATGGAACTGTATTTGTTTGATTACTCAGTGCAATAAAAAAATATTGGTAGCACTGACATGAGTTTGTGTACCGTGTAGCGGTGGCTCAACACGCACATAGAAAGTCATGAGCAAGAGAGTTGGTTGGAATTGTATTTTATTATTCTCGGTGAGTCTACCTCCAATGATATAAAAGCAAGCCAAAAGTTGAAGCCGTTTTTTTTTTGTTGTTGTATTGATAACTGATAACTTCGCTTGTTTTGCAACCTACCAAAAAACAGTGGCTCGAGACATACACAGAAAGTTGTGAGCAAGAGAGTTGGTTGGAATTGTATTTATTATTCTCGGTGAGTCCAGCTCCATTGATACGAAAGCAAGCCGAAAGTTGAAGCGTTTTTTCTGTATTGATAACCGATCATTTCGCTGGCTTTGCAACCTACTAAAAAAACGGTGGCTCAATACCTACACAGAAAGTCATGAGCAAGAGAGTGCGTTGGAATTATATTTTATTATTCTCGGTGAGTCTAACTCCATTGATACGAAAGCAAGCATAAAGTTGAAGCGTTTTTTGTTGTATTGATAACCGATGACTTCACTTGCTTTGCAACCTACCAAAAAACAGTGGCTCAACACGCACACAGAAAGCTCAAAGCCGTGAGCAAGAGAGTTGGTTGGAATTGTATTTTATTATTATCAGTGAGTCCAACTCCATTGATACGAAAGCAAGTCAAAACTTAAAAGCGTTTTTTTTTGTATTGATAACCGATGACTTCACTTGCTTTGTAACGTACCAAAAAGATAAACATCGCAGATACCCTTATTCTCCTTTACATTGATGTGATATCGGTAATAGATAAACAAATCAATTTTATGAGCACTAGTGATATCGGTCAACACATGCTAAAGCAGTGCCTCAACATAAACACAGAAGCCATGAGTGAGAATGTTTGTTGATATTTGTCGGTGCAGAAAGTGACCAACTAGTGAATATTTATAGTTTTACTGTACATTGTGATCGGAGGTGGCCTAGCACTCAATGACATAGGATTTATACTGGTTCGGGCAACGTGCCCTACGTCCAGTTGGGGTCGGTCGGTGACTTTATTCCTGAGCCCAGGTGCTCGAAGTTTGCAGTAGGGTTACAAACGAGAAGGAGAAAGATAGGGTGTGCAAGAGGTCCGGTCGGCTCTTCCGACGAGAGTGACAGGAACTTCGCTATGAGCTAAGTGTTCAAGCAGGTGCTTTAGGTCCGAATCAGGCGGTTCTGTGGTTGTGAGCTATCGATCTAAGAAACTCTGATCAACTGATCTCCATCCCCCTTTGTTGGAGGAAGCGCACCCCCTTTTATAGATGAAGGGGACGGCTTTACAAGTGAGAGGGAAAGGGTGCGTATGGTACCGAGCCTTGTTGTCCACGCCTACCGAGCATTATTGCCCACCCCGGCGGGTACCAGATAATGGTAGGCGCCAACAACACTGTTGATGTCACTGTAGAATATCAGATGCATATGGGAGGTCGTGCTGCCTTTTTCAGGGATGGTGGACGTCGGTACCTGCAAATACTGTTCAATACCTAGAGGCATGTGAGGAGTCTCGCTATGTTCACCCGGTACGGTAAATCCTGGCGCCCATACCGCTATTGATGCCCAGAGGCACGTGGAGGGCATTACCGTATGGGAGTTTTAGCGGCCTCTACAATACTGTAGAGGAAGATGTCGGCGCCTACAATACTGTTTGTGTCAGGTGGCTGCAGAGTACTGTTCCGTGCAGGGTATGGTCCCTGGTACGGTGGTTTTGACTTGTGAGCCTTGCCTTACCTTTCTCCGCACGTCTTCTGGTTCCTACCGAACGGGCGTCCCCGGTCGGATGGCTCCAGTCGGCTCTGAGTGCGCCGGTCGGAGAAGAGCGGTGAGCAGGGTTCCTACGAGCCCCGGTCGGAGGGACGCGGGGTCGGAGTCGGAAGTAGCACTTTGGGCCAGGCCTTCCGATCGGAGAGGGCGGCTGGAGGCCGAAGCGAGTGCTCCGATCGGAGTGGTGGGCCCAAGGGGTCGACGAGTGGGCGCCGCTCCTTTCGGTCCAGACCTTCTGGTCGGCGACTGGGCCTTCCTTCTGGCCTATTGTATTTAGACTTTTGGGCCGAGCCTGGCGCGAAAGCCGGTCCCCAAGGGACCCCGGGTTTATGAACCCGATAGAAGCCCCCGAGCCCCCGGGTGATTCGGGTCGAATTGTTCGGGGGATTTTTGTCTTGCTGACGGGTGCGCGCGAGCGCACCCACGGGTGTAGCCCCGAGCCCCCGGGCGGTTCGGGCAGAACCGTCTGGGGGTGTTGTTCTGGTGGGCGTGTGTGTGTGTTTAGTCTGAGACGGAATTTTGTCGCCCGAGGCGTCGCTGTGCAGCCGAGGCAGTTTTTTAGTTTGTTTTCAGAGATTGGGTGAGAGGGAGCTTGTGGATCCCGGCGTCGGTGCGCGCCGTGGGATCGAGTGAGGGAGTCAGTCAAGGGTTTTGGACGAGACAGAGCTCACTAATGCGCGTCGTGGGATCGGGTGAGGCAGTTAGTTTCGGACGAGACAGAGCTCACTGATCTTGACGTCGATGCGCGCCGTGGGATCGGGAGAGACAGTTAGTTTCAGATGAGACAGAGCTCACTAATCCTGGCGTCGATGTGCGCCATGGGATCAGGTGAGGCAGTTAGTTTCGGACAAGACAGAGCTCACTGATCCTGGCGTCGATGCGCGCCGTGGGATCGGGTGAGGCAGTTAGTTTTGGACGAGACAGAGCTCACTAATCCTGGCGTCGATACGCGCCGTGGGATCGGGTGAGGCAGTAGTTTCGGACAAGACAGATCTCACTGGTCCTGGCATCGATGCGCGCTGTGGGATCGAGTGAGGGAGTCTGTGTTTAGACAAGACAGAGCTCGCTGATCCTGGCGTCGATGCGCGCCGTGGGATCGAGTGAGTTGGAGTCATGTTTTGGACGAGCTAGAGCTCGCTGATGCTGGCGTCGATGCGCGCCATGGGATCGAGCGAGTCGGAGTCGTGTTTTGGACAAGCCAGAGCTCGCTGATCCTGGCGTCGATGCGCGCCGTGGGATCGAGCGAGTCGGAGTCGTGTTTGGACGAGCCAGAGCTCGTTGATGCTGGCGTCGATGCGTGCCGTGGGATCGAGCGAGTCAGAGTCGTGTTTTGGACGAGCCAGAGCTCGTTGATGCTAGCGTCGATGCGCGTCGTGGGATGGAGCGAGTCGGAGTCATGTTTTGGATGAGACAGAGCTCACTGATCCTAGCATCGATGCGCGCCGTGGGATCGAGTGAGGGAGTTAGTTTGGTCGTGAGAGAGCTCACTGATCCGGGCGTCGATGCGCGCCGTGGGATTAGGTGAGGGGGTTAGTTTGGACAAACCCTGGCGTCGGTGCATGCCGTGGTTTCTAAATAGTTAGTTTAGGGGTCGGACAAGACCAAGACCGTGGGTCCTGGTGTCGGTGCGCATCGTGGGACCAAGCGGGTCGGAGTCGTGGATCTTGGCCTCGGCGCAGCCTGGGCAGCCGAGGTAGTTAGTTTAGTTAGTTTTCACGCGAGTTCGGAGTCGCGGTCCCTGGATTTTTGGAGCGCGGTCGGAAGTGAAGCCGTTACGCGAGTTCAGAGTCGCGGTCTCTGGATTTTTGGAGCGCAGTCGGAAGTGAAGCCGTTACGTGAGTTCGGAGTCACGGTCCCTGGTTTTTTGGAGCGCAGTCAAAGCGTAGTTAGTTAGTTAAAGATCGGACAAGGCGGTGCTCATGGATCCTGGCGTCGGTGCACGCCGCGGGACCGGGCGAGTCGGAGTCATGGATCTAGTGAGTTCGAGGTCGCTGTCCTTGGCATTTGTCTTGAGCCCCCGAGCCCTGTCGGGCCTTCGTGGGGGTCGACGTGAGTTGTGTGCGTTACCCCATCCGGTTCCTCACAACCGGAGGGGCTGAGTTTCGTCGCTTGTCCCGATCGCTCGGGCTCAAAGACTAGCTCGGTGAGTTCGCTAACGGGTGTGATCGAGTGGAATCCGGGTCCATCATTCAATGGGGTCGGCATAGCCCTCTTGTGACATTCCACTACTCCTTTACCTGCAACCCGGCAGATGCCTAGGTCGTTCCGGAGACCGACC
Source organism: Miscanthus floridulus (assembly GCF_019320115.1). NCBI lineage: Eukaryota > Viridiplantae > Streptophyta > Magnoliopsida > Poales > Poaceae > Miscanthus > Miscanthus floridulus. The sequence goes on from NC_089595.1 coordinate 107,093,652, forward strand.
CGGGTGGCCTAACGGCCTCCCCTTGATGGAGATTCTATGGGCCTGGCGAGAGGTTTAGGATCGAACGAGAAGGTTGAGATGACCCGGTCTGCCGAACCGGACGAGGGCCGCACGGTGCTCATCTATGGTTTTCTCCCCTAGCTCTGTTGGTCACTCATGTCGAATGAGGCAACCACCGCTTCGTGACACAACACGGAGCGTTCTGATGCATTTCGCTGCACGTGCGATGCTTAGTTCCCGAGCCCCCGAGCGGTTCAGGGCCTGAATCGTCCGGGAGGCATGGGCGTATGGAATGAATGTGCGTATGGATGTATGAAATGATTGTAAGGAAATAGAGGGGGTTGGTAGTGCTCACCTTGATGGTTTAAGTGATGGGGTTCGGAGAGCTTCAGTCGAAAATGTCCGACTGGGACCTGCGCTCGTCAATCGTGGGTGAGCCCTTGTGTGAACAGTTTTTGTATTAATGAACACATGCTCACCTTGATGACCTGAGTGACGGGGTTCAGAGAGCTTCAGTCGAAAATGTCCGACCGGGACCTTGATGACCTGAGTGATGGGGTTCGGAGAGCTTCAGTCGGAAATGTCCGACCAGGACCCGCGCTCGTCGTTCGTGACGGAGTCAGCATGGCCTACATGGGGCGTCCCTTCGCTTCCTACCCGTTGCACTTGACGAAGCCGAGGGAGCAGAACCGAGCGGATTCCTTGCGGTCGCAGTAGTATTTGCAGTAGTAGAAAATGTAAAAGTTAAGTTTTGGGGGAGCCCCGTGTAAATATTATGGTGTGTTTAATGACTACCGTCGGTTTTGTTTTCTGTGATGGAATTGCTCTGTTCGGGGGAGCATGTTCCCTTTTGCTCCTTAGTTTTCCCTTAGCATAATTTTGTTTTTTATTCTTTCTTTCTCGTACCTGCCCGTTTGTCCCGTAGGCCGCGACCTTGGGAGCCTGGGGCGTGGCCCGCGAGGCTCGGCTGCTCATAACCGTAGGGAAAGGCGGGGTGCGATCGGTTGAAATGTTTTTAAAGCAAAGCTACGTAAAGCAAAACTAAGGAACAAACTATCCCGTTGGTTGGGTAGGAAGGAATTCCACCATAGGTAAACAAAACAGGGAGGTAGTCATTAAGCATAATGATAGTAGTGTACCCTAGTGGAGCCCTCGAGCGCCCCGGGCCAAAAAGTGTTCGGGTCGGGGCGCTTTTGTAGGAGCATATACTAAGTAAATAATGGTAAGATTGAAGCTTTAGGAAAAACGACATAGCTGTTCCAGTAGTTCGGTGAGATGGGCATTGTTGTCGTCCTTCGGTCGGTAGGCGTCCGATCGGATCACTTCAACCTTCAGTCGTCTAGATCCTCGCCTGCTGCGCCCCCTTCTTTGGTCGTTGCTTCCTCGCCTTTTTCTTCCTTTGGCCTGCCAGCTTACCTCAGCAGGCGCTTGAGGAGCCGGCAGTCCTTGTAGAGGTGTTTGACGGGGTAGTCGTGATTGGTGCACGGGCTCTCCATGAGATCGTGGAAGTGGCCCGAAGGATCTTGCTGGGGCTACGTGCCCGTGTGATCGGTCGCAGCGTCCGACGCGAAGTTGGCCGGTCAACGGCGATCCTTTCTATTCTTTTTTTCCTCTGCGTGGAGGGGCCCTCGTCTTGACCCTGGCGCTTAGCCTTACCTTTGCCACAGCCTCTGTTGAAGCATGGTGGGAACGACGCTTGCTGGAGGTGTTGGACAAAGGTCCGTGGTCCTAGGCCATCAGGGCTGGGACTCTGGTCGCTGCTGCGTCTGTCTTGGTTCGGTCCGAGCCACGCGAATACAGGCGGTCGGTGCGGAGCGATCGCTGAGTCAAGACGAGGTGCCAGTGCAGCCTCCTGTGCCACACTCGGCGATTGTAGCGGCGATCGGGTGGAGCAACCCGTCTGCCGCGTTCTCGTTCCCCTGGCAGAGAGCGAGGACGTGTGTCGGCGTTGTGATATGGAGCACTCTGCTTGTTGAATGGCGGTGGTCTCCACTAGTGCCCAGAGGTTTTGGTGGATCGCCTGTTCATGAGGGTCGTTTGGCTCGGACAGGCCGCGTAGAAGCATTGCTGCGGCGGCGATGTTCTGGTTCACCTGAGCGAAGTGCGGGGGATCGTCCCCCCTATCCATGGTGTTGTGCTGGACCTGACGGGTACGCCCCCAGGCGCCGCTCGCCGGTCTATGCGCGCGGGGCGCAGTGTGGTGCGTCGGGCGTGCCGGCGCAGTTGGTGGCTGATGCAGCCGCCGTTGTCGTAGTTCATCCCTGTGCTCAAGTGTGAGCTCAGGGGTCTCCGTGTGAGGTCCCAGAGGGGCATGGGTCTGGAAGGACTCTGTTACCCCTAGCGGCTATTCCAGAGCGTCCGCCATAGCGTACTCCTGGGACGAACAGTGGCTAGGCGCCACGTGGCCGATGCTAGAGCCGTCACTCCCGACGTCGTCATCCATGATGTCGAGGAAATAGGTGGGAGCATAGCTCGCCATCCCCATGAACTTAGACGTGAGAGGGTGCGACGCCAGCATCTTTTGGAGTCCCTGGGCGTATGCGTCCACGGAAGACGCGAGGCCATAGGGGAACTTGTCGTACGGCGATTGCGTTGGGGACAACGGGGTTCCACCGGGTAATCGGCGGAAGATAAAGAATAGTAAGTAAATAACAGCATGTATATTACTCACAGCGGGGTTTGAGCAGAGAGTTTGCTCGGAAAGAAGCGCAAATGTCACGTCGTCGAAGCCATGCGTCCCGGAGTTGATGGAGGGCGCTCCTCCGACGGGTGCCAGGACGTGAGCCTCCTCACGGAGATGTAGCACGCCGAGCCGGTCGGCGATGAAGTTCAGGCTTCCGAAGAGGAAGGCCTAGGATGGCTCGAAGATGGGTGGAACCCGCATCCTAGCGGGTGAGAGTACGGGAAACTCCAGCGAGCCGAAGTGAATCGTATCGTGGCGGAAAAGTGGGCCATCCGATGACCAAAAAGTGTTGAACGTACAGCGTCTTCCCCACGGACGGCGCCAACTGTCGGTGCAGAAAGTGACCAACTAGTGAATATTTGTAGTTTTGCTGTACGTTGTGATCAGAGGTGGCCTAGCACTCAATGACATAGGATTTATACTGGTTCGGGCAACGTGCCCTATGTCGAGTCAGGGTCGGTCGGTGACTTTATTCCTGAGCCTAGGTGCTCGAAGTTTGCAGTGGGGTTACAAACGAGAAGGAGAAAGATAGGGTGTGCAAGAGGTCCGGTCGGCTCTAGTCAGAAGGGCCGAGAGTAACAGGAACTTCGCTATGAGCTAAGTGTTCAAGCGGGTGCTTGAGGTCCGAACCTAGCGGTTCTGTGGTTGTGAGCTATCAATCTAAGGAACTCTGATCAACTGGTCTCTGTCCCCCTTTGTTGAAGGAAGCGCACCCCCTTTTATAGATGAAGGGGACGGCTTTACAAGTAAGAGGGAAATGGTGCGTATGCTACCAAGCCTTGTTGTCCACGCCTACTGAGTCTTGTTGCCCACCCCGTCGGGTACCAGATAATGGTAGGCGCCTACAACACTGTTGATGTCACTGTAGAATGTCATATGCATACGGGAGGTCGTGCTGCCTTTTTCAGGGATGGTGGACGTCGGTACCTGCAAATACTGTTCGATGCCTAGAGGCATGTGAGGAGTCTCACTATGTTCACCCGATACGGTAAATCCTGGCGCCCATACCGCTATTGATGCCCAGAGGCACGTGGAGGGCTTTACCGTATGGGAGTTTTAGCGGCCCCTACAATACTGTAGAGGGAGATGTCGGCGTCTACAATATTGTTTGTGTCAGGTGGCCACAGAGTACTGTTCCATGCAGGGTATGGTCCCTAGTATAGTGGTTTTGACTTGTGAGCCTTGCCTTGCCTTTCTCCACACGTCTTCTGGTTCCTACCGAATGGGCGTCCCCGGTCAGATGGCTCCAGTCGGCTCTAAGTGTGCCGGTCGGAGAAGAGCGGTGAGCAGGGTTCCTACGAGCCTCGGTCGGAGGGACATGGGGTTGGAGTCGGAAGTAGCGCTTTGGGCTAGGCCTTTCGATCGAAGAGGGCATCCAGAGGCGGCTGGAGGTCGAAGCGAGTGCTTCGATCGGAGTGGTGGGCCCAAGGGGTCGACGAGCGGGTGCCGCTCCTTTCGGTCCAGACCTTCTGGTCGGCGACTGGGTCGTCCTTCTGGCCTGTTTTATTTAAACTCTTGGGCCGAGCCTGGCGCGGAAGCCGATCCTCGAGGGACCCCGGGTTTATGAACCCGACAATATTGTATCTTAGTTCTTGGTGAGTCATACTCCAGTGATATGAAAGCAAGCTGAAAGGTATAGAGTTTTTTGTTGTATCGATAACTGGTAACTTAACTTGCTCCACAACCTACCAAAAAGATAATCATAAATACCCTCATTCACATTTAGATGTTCGACGTGATCCATGCACACCTTTACATGTATCGGTGATCCTTAGACAATCACCTTTAAAGTTTAGATACATCACAATTGGAATTAATGCGGCTACATATATGGATGATAGCACTTCTAACTATGAGGTTATAGAAGGCGGGTGCTATAGTTCTTGCTAGGTCATGAATAGAAGTGGTTGATTACAATATGGGAACAAGTATTTGAGCACCAAATGCAATAGATAAACACATCATTTTTGTAAGTGGCAATGACGTAGGTCCACACACACCCCAAAAAAGTGAATCAACACATAGACGGAAAACCAGAGTGAGAAAGTTGGTTGGAAGTGTATTCTATTTCTCAGTGAGTCCAACACTCCAGCTCTAGTGATATAAAAGCAAGCCAAAAACTTGGGCTTTGTTGTATTCATGTATTGATAACTATCGACTTAACTTGCTTTACAACCTACCAAAAAGATAAACATCGCAGATACCCTTATTCATCTTTAGATGTTCCACGTCATCCATGCTCCTTCACCTCTACCTAATGATTTTTAGACAATCCACTATAAATTTTAGATTCATTGTGATTAGAATTGGTGCGGCTACACATATGGTGATAGCACTTATATTGTAAGCTTATAAAAGGCAGGTACTATAGTTCTTATTGGGGCACAAATAGAGTGATTCATTACAATAGGAGTATTAGTGTTCGAGCATCTGATGCAATAGATAAACAAATTATTTTTGTGAGTAGCAATAAGGTGGGCTGGCTCAACACCCACATGGAAGCTATGAGTGATTGGATGGAATTGTGTATTTTAGTTCTGGATGAGTCCAAGGGATATGACAGTGAGCCGAAAGCTAGAGCGTTTCCCTTGCATTGATAACCGACAGCTTAACTTGCTTTGTAGCCTACCAAAACAAGATAAACACCACATATGCCTTTATTCTCCTTAAGATGTTCGACGTTGAAGCGACCGTGACGCCTAAGAGGGGGGGTGAATTAGGCAACTTAAAAATTCTAACTCCTTTGACTATGGCTTCTTTTGCTAACCCTAACAAAACCTATGCAATAAATAAACTATCTAGATGTGCAACTATAGTTTTGCTAGTGTGTTGCTATCTCTACCGCAAACGTAGTAAAGTAATCAATGTAAATGCGGAAGCTAAAGAGCAAGGTAGAGATATGCAAACTCCCGTCGACGACTCTGGCATTTTTACCGAGGTATCAAGAAGCGCGCAAGCTTCCCCCTAGTCCTCATTGGAGCCCCTTGTAAGGAATCCCTCGCAAGGGCCAAGCTCCTGGTCGGGTAATTCTGTGGATAGCCTTGGGCCTTCCCCACGTGCAAGTGGGTCTCCGATGTGCCTCTCGGCAAGCCTCTCCCGGATGCTCCCCGCCGTCTTCACTATCAAGCTTCCGGCCGAAACGCCGCGGGCCTTGTTCCCTCTGGTATACGATGGCAGCCACACCACAAACATGGTTGGTGTGATCTCGCAAGACTTCAAGCCCCTCCGATATACAACACTTGTGCTCGCAAGCACAGGGTGGCAAGAGGTATGCAAACTTCACTAAACACTAGGCAAACACCTAGAGCAAGCGCATAAGCGGTGGTCTAATCAACCTAAGCACTTCGCAAAGCACTTATACTAATCACCTAATAAAACACTAAGCACTATGCATGTGGAGATCACTAAAATGGTGTATCAACACCCTTGGAATGTTTCCTCAGCTCCACACAGTCAAATGGCCGGTTGGGGGTTGTATTTATAAGCCCCACTGAGAAAGTAGTCGTTGGGGTCGAACTCCCGCAAAACTGCTACTGACCGGACGCTGAATCGTCCTGACCGGACGCGTCCGGTCGTCCCGACCGTTGAGCCGGCAATATACTGATTGGACGCTGGCCAGCGTCCGGTCGGCTGCCACCGGACGCGTCCGATTACAGATTTGTTGCTCTGGAACCTTACTGTACTCGATCAGACGCTATTGTCCTGTGTCCGGTCGGTTGCCGCCAGCGTCCGGTCCAGTGTCCGGTAGCCTGTCTGTCGAGCCACTTGCCTAGCTTCTGGTCGCAGCGTCCGGTCCTGCATCCGGTCACCACAGTGAGCTCATTTCTTCGCGATCTTGCATACAGCTTGGTTCCAATCTTCATGCTTGGACTTGGCTTGATCTTTTGGGTCTTCTCTTGTGCTTCAAAGGTCTTGCTTGAGGTGTTGATCATTGGATCATCACGTCGCCTTCGTCCAAGTTACGTCTTGCACCCTATTGAACTACAAAACAAACACTTGCAAATTCATTAGTCCAATTTGGTTATGTTGGTCATCAAACACCAAAATCCAAAGTAAATGGGCCAAGGATCTATTTTCCTTACAATCTCCCCCTTTTTGGTGATTGATGCCAACACGACCAAAGCAAGCAAATAATAAGAATTTAGAAGATAAAAACTACCTACTTGCTAGGATGCAATGCAAAGGGCAAGGTTATATGATACTAATTGATAGATACCAATTGAAACTTTACTTAAAAGCTTGTCTTGCCCTTGCAAATGTCCCCATGTGATATTATGGATTAAAGCCTAGCTTTCTTAAAAAAATTCTCCCATTACTTAGACTAATCCATAATTCACTTTCCTCCCTTTCTTGGACCATTACCACTTGGAGACATCAACTTGATGCTTGCCTTTGGTTCTTCAAATTCTCCCCCTTTGGCATCAAACACCGAAAAGGAAGACATTAGTAGCACAAGGGAGGGTCAAATTTCATGATCCTTTGTATATAGAGTGAAATGGATCACAAAATTTGACTCTCACATTATATAGACTAAGCCCCCCCTAAATATATGCATACATATGGTAGGAAGTGAAGCATATGCATAATTAGCAATTTATTATACAAGAGAGTTTAATCTATATAAAATATGGAGAAAGCATATAAATATGGAATGAAATCAACATGATGATGCTAATTGAAGAATAATGCTTTCCTCTAGGGACTCCATTTTCCTTGCAATGAGACTACTACACACAAGATAATCTTGAAAAAGTGTTAGTCTCAAAGCATCCAACTTGTAGATTAAGCTCCCCCTAAATTTGTGCACACAAGTGTTGAATACTTGTAAAATTTGTGCACATTGATTTAAGTATCAAAATACCACTTGAAAGATGATATTTGGGAGAGATTATCTATAATTTGGACTTTGGCACATATTAGATAAATAATTATAATACAAGCTACGTGTCGTGCTCCTAAATAATTTTACACCATGTAGGTTTGCTCCAAGGGTTGATAATGAAACCGAGCAAGCCTACCATATGATATACCTATTGAATGCATGACAGAAGATTAAACATGTAAATGCATAGGCATGAAAAATAACTAGATGCTTTAAGAGTATATCAATTGAAAAATAATACTAATTGAAATAAATACTAATTGAAAGTAATGACATCTAGTTACCTAACATGGGAAGGGGAAATTGGGTCCATAGTATTCACTAACCTACTTGGCAATGACTTTGTCCATCATGATGCACCCCATGAAATGCACCCAAACTTTGCCAAGTCTCTAAATTCCCCGTAGTCCGACGGACTTCTCACTTCCCTTTCAGAATCCAAACCTTCTTGGTGCTCTTCATGTTGGAAATGATTTCCTTTGGCACCCAAAAGCATTTGACTCTATTGTTGGCTTGCTTGTTCACCTTGATGGCCACCACCTTGTCATTTTTCTTCTTCTTCAAGAGATAAGGTGTGGAGGCCTTCTTGTCCACCTTGTTGGTGTAGGTGTTGGAGAGCTTGCTTATTTACTTTTTCTCCTTCTTCTTTGCTCCTTCCCCATTCTTCACCTTGCACTCATAGGACTTGTGACCTTCCTTGTGGCACACGTAACAAACAACGGTTTGTCCTTCATCAAGCTTCTTCACTCCTTTGACGGTGTTATCTTGATGAAGTTGGATTTGCTTCGCCTTGCCTTTCACTTGAGTCAAGTCCTTAGTGAGACGAGCTACTTCTTGCTTGAGTTGCTTATTCTCCTTTGCAACCTCTTGTGTGCATGTATCTACAACAACTTTCTCAACACAAACTTGGTTGCACAAAGGTGAGTCTAAACATAAATCATTACAAGAAGTAGAGGCATCCTTTTTAGACATGTTAGAGATAGAACTTTTCTTTTTAGATGCCTTGGTGGGGGTTGTGCTAACGGCTTCAAGATTAGTAACTTTATTAGTTAGCTCATCACAATGTTTGCACATGGTTTCCATTTTTGCAAGCAAACTATTATATGCTTCTTGTGAGCTAGCTAACTTTTCTTTTAATTTTTTATTTTTCTTTAAAAGTTGCTCATCATTGATTGTGCATGCATTTGTTGTTGCACTAGTCTCAAGTTTCTTAATTTTAGTAGATAGTTCAACATTGAGATTAGCAAAATTCTCATATTGTTCAAGCAAGGTTTTGTATGCTTTTTGTGAACTATCTAGCTTTTCTTTTAAACTTTTGAGCTTCTTTTGTTGACTAGTGCAAGCTTTAGCATAATTAAGATTTTCTTGCACAAGTTTATGATAAGAAGGCATATCATCATCACTATCACTCTCACTAGAGGAAGAGTTTTTGTTACCTCGTGCCATAAGGCACACACGAGAAGAGCTTGATGATGATTGCTTGCGGCCTCGCCTTTTGTGATGGGGTTCTTCTTCACTTGAAGAATTATCCCATGATCTTATTGATGTGAGGGCTTGGTTCTTGCATGCCTTCTTCTTTGTCTTGGGTGTGGGCTTGTTTGGACAAACTTCCACAAAGTGCCCCAACTCACCGCATCCATAGTATCCTTTCTTTCTTTGCTTATTTCTTTGATTTGTGAAAACTAAATCTTGAATTTAGATGGGCACACCCTTGACATTGAGCCTTTGGATCATCTTCTCCACCTTGTTGATCACTTTGATTGATTCTTCATCAAGATCGAATGTGGAGGAGGAAGATTGATCATCATCACTTGAATCTTCATTATCATCATCGTCCTCATCTTCGTCTTCATCTTCACTTGAGGAACTTGAGCTTGAGCTAGTCTCAACTTGCTTGCCCTTCATCTTCTTTTTCTCACTACAAGCGAGAGCTTTGCCTTTGCTTGATGAAGAAGCTTCTTCTTGACCCATCTTACGTGACATTTCAAATGCCACTAACTTGCCAATGGCTATGCCCGGGGTCATGTTGCTCAAGTCCTCCATGTTGTGAAGGATGGTAATGATGCTTGCATATTTCTTTTGTGGTAGCACGGAGATGATCTTTCTCATGATGTCCGCATCATCTAGCTTTAATAATTCTATAGAATGGAGCTCATTGATAATTAGATTCAATCGAGAATACATATCACGAACAAGCTCATCATCATTCATAGCAAAGGAATCATAATTTTGCTTAGCTAGATAATGTTTTTGCTCACGGACATTACTTGTGCCGTCATGGAGCTCTTGGAGTTTTAACCAAATTTCATGTGCCGTATTTAAGGTGAATACTTGGTTAAATACATCCATGCTAAATAATTCAAACAAGCAATTCTTAGCTCTAGCATTAAAATATATTTCTTTTTCGTCACTCTTTGTGGGCTTTTCGGGATTCTTAATGGGTTTCATCCCGTCACGAGTGACTCTCCATACACCTAAATCAACTGCCTCAAAGTGGCAAGCCATTCTTGCTTTATAGTAAAGGAAGTTAGTGCCATCAAATTGTGGAGGCCTAGCGGTATCCATCCCAAGCACTCTACAATAGCGTCGGCTTAACGGCGGTTAAGCCAAAGGTCCAAATATGAGCCAACATGCTCTGATACCAATTGAAGGGACCGTGACGCCTAAGAGGGGGGGTGAATTAGGCAACTTAAAAATTCTAACTCCTTTGACTATGGCTTCTTTTGCTAACCCTAGCAAAATCTATGCAATAGATAAACTATCTAGATGTGCAACTATGGTTTTGCTAGTGTGTTGCTATCTCTACCGTAAACATAGTAAAGTAATCAATGTAAATGCGGAAGCTAAAGAGCAAGGTAGAGATATGCAAACTCCCATCGATGACTCCAGTATTTTTACCGAGGTATCGAGAAGCGCGCAAGCTTCTCTCTAGTCCTCGTTGGAGCCCCTCATAAGGAATCCCTCGCAAGGGCCAAGCTCCTGGTCGGGTAACTCCGTGGATAGCCTTGGGCCTTCTCCACGCGCAAGTGGGTCTCCGATGTGCCTCTCGGCAAGCCTCTCCCGGATGCTTCCCGCCGTCTTCACTATCAAGCTTCCGGCCGAAACGCCACAGACCTTGTTCCCTCTGGTACACGGTGGCGACCACACCACAAACGCGGTTGGTGTGATCTCGCAAGACTTCAAGCCCCTCCGATGTACAACACTTGTGCTCGCAAGCACGGGGTGGCAAGAGGAATGCAAACCTCACTAAACACTAGGCAAACACCTAGAGCAAGCGCATAAGCGGTGGTCTAATCAATCTAAGCACTTCGCAAAAGCACTTATACTAATCACCTAATAAAACACTAAGCACTATGCATGTGGAGATCACTAAAATGATGTATCAACACCTTTGGTATGTTTCGTCAGCTCCACACAGTCAAATGGCCGGTTGAGGGTTGTATTTATAAGCCCCACTGAGAAAGTAGCCGTTGGGGTCAAACTCCTGCAAAACTGCTACTGACCGGACGCTGAAACGTCCTGACCGGACGCATCCGGTCGTCCCGACCGTTGAGCCGGCAATATACTGATCGGACGCTGGCCAGCGTCCGGTCGGCTGCCACCGGACGCGTCCGATCGCAGATTTGCCGCTCTGGAACCTTACTATACTCGATCGGACGCTGCTGTCCTGTGTCCGGTCGGTTGCCGCCAGCGTCCGGTCGCCTGTCTGCCGAGCCACTTGCCCAGCGTCCGGTCGCAGCGTCCGGTCGCTTGACCAGCGTCCGGTCCTGCATCCGATCACCACAGTGAGCTCATTTCTTCGCGATCTTGCATACGGCTTGGTTCCAATCTTCATGCTTGGACTTGGCTTGATCTTTTGGGTCTTCTCTTGTGCTTCAAAGGTCTTGCTTGAGGTGTTGATCATTGGATCATCACGTCGTCTTCGTCCACGTTACGTCTTGCACCCTATTGAACTATAAAACAAACACTTGCAAATTCATTAGTCCAATTTAGTTATGTTGGTCATCAAACATCAAAATCTAAAATAAATGGACCAAGGATCCATTTTCCTTACAGACGTGATTTGCTCCTTCGCCTCTACCCAATAACGATCCTTAGACAAACCCCTTTAAGTTTTGGATTCATAACGATTGGATTTATACGGCTACAAATCTAGGTGATAGCACTTCTGATTGCGAGACTATAGAACATGGGTGCCATAGTTGTTGTTGGGGGCACTGATAGAAATAGTTGACTATAGTAGGGCCACAAGCATTCAAGCACTTGACTTAATAGATAAATAAATCGTTTTGTGAGTAATAGTGGTTGAAATGCTCACGGAAGACGAGTAAAAAAGTTGGTTGGAATAATATTGTATTTTATTTCTCGATGAGTACTACTTGTGACATGAAAGCAAGCCAAAAGATGGAATGTTTTTTGTTGTATTGACAACCGACAACTTAGCTTGCTTCAGTACCAAAAAAGATAAACATCACAGATACCCTCGATCACATTTGGACGTTCGATGTGATGCACACTCCTTCACCTCTATCGAATGATTCTTAGACAATCCCATTAAGGGCATGTTCGGTTGTAAGGGATTAATTTCCCCCGTGGAACCAATCCACACAGCTGTAGGTGGGGAGATCGTTGAGGTGCAAGGCGCCTTTGTGGGGATTCGTTCCTCTACAGGTAGCCTCCGCACGTTCTGCTGCATGTAGCCTCCACAAGGATTCATTCCACGACTCTAGAGGCCTGGCTGGATTCCAGGCGAGGTGAAGGGGTTTCTGCTGCATGTGGCCTCCACAGGATCCTCGAGTGGGCTAAGAGTGCACACGTTTTAGGAAGGAACGGGGATTGAATCTAGTTCTGGGTACGTCCACAACCGAACAAGCCCTAAAGGTTTAGTACATCACAATTGGAATTAGTGCGGCTACGCATACAGGTGGTATATGAGTTTATAGAAGATCGTGTGTTATAGTTCTGACAAGGGAACGGGTAGAAGTGATTGGTTACAATGGGGAACAAATATTCAAGCACCCAATGCAATACATAAACAAATCATTTTTGTTAGTGGCAATGATATGTGTCCACACACCGTGAAGCAGTGGCTCAACATGCTCACGGAAGCCAAAACGAATGCCATAGATACCTTCAAAAATCTAAGTAAATATTAAAAATCAAGCACACCATTTTGCTTGAAATGGTACCGTAGCTTTTGTAGTTTTAGTTTCAAAACTACAAAAGCTACGGTTAAATTCTTCCAACGTTATATTTGAGGTTTCAGTTAACCTAATTTTTCTTATATTGATCCAAAATGAAGGATCTATGGACCTCCCAGAAACCTATATTTTTTCAAGTAGATGCTAAAAATAAAAGAAATCTTGTAATTTTTCAAGTAGATGCTAAAAGTCAATGACGACCCATTTTGCTTGGATCTAGCAGCATAGTTCATAGTTTTAAGATTTTGAAATTGTTCATAGCTCGGTTAAATTGTTTAGCCCCAAAATGTTTTCCAAAAAGCATGGAAAATCCATCTAAATTCTTGGTCTGAAAAAGTAGTGCTCAAGTAAAGTCCAAAGCCCCTTAACAAAACACATGCTTAAAAATTAGGTTTTAATGTGAAATCAGATTTAAAAGAGTTCAAACAAACTCAAAGTTTTCATGGATCAAACCATAATGTGTAGTGTTCTTGCAACAAGTGTGTGAACGCAATGTCAGCTCTGTATTTGATCCAGCGTGGTACCTTCGTGTGAGTGGTTTGTGGCCGAGGCCCATGTCCGAATTGCAATTAGTTTCTTCCGTTATGATGGCCCAAAAAGTACGTGTATTACGTAACGGGCCCCTTTACACAAGCTGCGGCCTGTTGGCTGGAATGCTAGGATCCAGTGTTGGGCCTTGACAAGAACTCAGATCGAACTATTCTCCGTTTGTCAATTGTAATCTAAAAAGAATTTGTCATTTGTCAATCGAAGTGGTGAGTGGTCAGCGAGCTGCAAAAACCTGACGAAATGAATGCAGGTATTTTGACTATTTGATGACATGGGGCTTGCAATTGCAATGCCAATCAGTATGCAGTTTGGACAATAATGCATGTGCATACACCCTGACACCAGCTGACCAGCTCCAAATCCATACCACACAATTCGGACATCCAGACACGACCAGGTTAGAGGCTTGCGGCGTCGCCCTCCAAACCAAACGCTAGCCTAACCACCATGCACGCACGTCGCCGTGAAGCTACTCATCGTGCGCGCCGGGCGAGCGAGCGCTCTCGCCCTCGCACTAGCATCGCAAGCAGGCAACTGCCTTTTTACTCCGGACCGGTAGCTTTTCTCTTTTCGTAGGCGAGGAATCCAGTTGCCCCCTCGCCTCCTATGCACCGCCGCGGCCGCCTCCGTCCAACCCTGTCGCCTCCTAGGCGATCTTCTTCCTGGCGACCCCATGATGTCAAGCAGCTGCTCCTCCACCGCGCGTATCTTCCGGGCGACCCCATTATGTCAAGCAGTCGCTCCTCCACCGTGCGTACCCGCTGGCTCACGGCAGCAAGGCCAACGGCAACGCCACCGCTGTCAGGGACAAGAGGGTCGGGTCCTTCAGTACTTTCTTCACCATCAACGATGCGCGCATCCCAGCCCGTGCAGACGGAGGTGCGCCGCCTCTGCCAGACCAGGTCTCGTCGGAGCCCGCGTCCACCGGATCCATCGAGCAAGGCCGCAGAATCCAGGTATGGTTGAGACACTCCCAAATCTTCCTATTGGATCGATTTATTTATTCCGTCTCCTTGCAGGATGCAGATCGAGAGAAGGTTTATCTGTGCCCTTATCCGATGCCTATGAATATGGATCTAAGTTGGCATATGTGGTTACTCCTTCCACCAATTAAATCCTTTGACTCGGAGGCGGAGGCATGCATCTGCTCACATCTGATGCTGGACCAGCGAAAAGATGCATCAATGCTTTTGTATTCATTACCAGACTCTATTCGTGTTCATCAATGTTCAGGTACAGTGCCTGGCGCTGTATTGTCTGTTTGCATGCGTGACTACTGCACGAATTTTCAGATATGAATTAATATTAATATATGAAGCGTATTCCTAATATACATGCAAAAATGCATATACCTTAATGCTAAGTTGCTTATATTATTGGTATTACGTATTTCTGTCACCGTTCCAGGTGTTGGTCTCACCATCTGTTTTCATGGTGTGCTGCATTACATGATTTCTGGTCACCATCAGGAGTGGTCCGTGGATGTCGTCTCTACAATGCTAGCAAGCAAAATGGCCTATTTAATTTAAATGTTCACTAAATACTATTAGCTTCTTGTCATATACCGGCCGACCGTAAATACTAATATATTTTTTTGAGTATATGCACATACTCTCCTAGATAGAGTATGTGCTCATACTCTGCCGCCATATATACCAGCTATATAACCTTGTGTTGTATATGTATCAATGCACCTCTGAGTATGTGTACCGTGTACGTACTCTGGTACTCATACTAATATATACGTGCTCCTGAGTCAACATGTATGTACTCATACTCCCTACAAACATGTATGGTTTCATACTCCTTATAAACATATGAAGCAGTGGCTCTCGGTGTTCCCGGTGCGATCGTGCATCACCGTGCGGGGGTGTGTGGCAGTCCGCAGGTGTGGCAGACCGCAGGTGCAGGCGGCTGCTGGCTGCATCATCGCGGCCAGGCACTCGCATGCAAGTACATTTGTTCTTCGTTGATATTTGACAATTTTGATTATGGTTTCAAAAGAGCAGCTCTGTTGGAGGCATACCAACAGAATATACCATCTATCCATATCTTGAGATATGCTACAGTTATGCAGATGCAAATAGTTATGAAGGCATGAAGCAAGAAATATTTATCAGAATGATGTCAGCATCTGGACCAGTAGGATTCTTGTGTCACCCGTCTGAGAGGTAAACCACTACTATTTTTTCTTTATTTTGTCATATCAATATGATGCACACATTATTTTAGCAAATTATAGACTAGGCATAACATTTCTAGAGAGGCCGGGCAATAAAAATTAGCAGCAAGGACTGGAGCTTTATTCTATGCTGCATGGCCATCTCATTAGTTTCTTCTAGATGCCGCAAAATTGTATTATTTACTGAAAAGGAAAGAGCTTTCCTATGTCTGTGGCAAAAAAAAAAATGAATGGTTGCTGAGGATATTGGAGTTGGACCTGTTTGTTTTCCGATATTATAGTTATTTTTTCAATTCTTCTTCTGTAGAGGAAAGATTTTTCCTATGTCTCTAGCAAAAAAAAAATGTATCTAGCCTGTTGTTTGAATGGGTGCTCAGGTGATTGGAGTTGGACCTGTTTGTTTTTAGATATTATAGTAATTTTTTCAATTTTCTTCTTCATTTGCAGTGCAATTTTAAGGCAGAATTTCTCTCCTTATTAAGCTCACAAAAAATGGTGCTCATTTTTTTTATAACTAGAAAAAAGGTGTTCATTGAAACCAGAGAGAATTTGAAAGAAGAGTAGCTATGATGGGTGGAGAGAATTTCGTTGTTCCTGCACATTGCTAAAACTTTTAAGGTAGCAAGTAAACATTTAGTTTCTTTGATTAACCTGGTTGTCTGTTACAGTTATAACACTAGCTTTACAACAGTCAATAATAATGATTGACAGACGCGTATGACAATTCTTATTTTGTGTTTTATGATTCAAAACCCACATGTGATTCATTTGTAATGCTCTGTTCTTTCCTATGATTCTTCACCTGATAAATTTCTAAACGCCAAGTAGTTAAACATTATTTGGTTTATCACTTTAGGGATGCCAATTTTGCTCCCCTTTTTATCCCAGGTTAACAATGCTATCGAAATGTTTGAGAGAATGGCGCATCATGGTGCCTGCGGTTGCGAGAAGAACACAAGAGACAGTGCCGACATCCTGGTCGCTCTGCCACATGACTTCTTCAAAGAGGTGAGCTTCTTTGAAACAAAAAGAAATAGAAGAAAGCAAAACTGTTTTTTTACTAATATTCAAGGTGCACGCTTAATGTTCACTATCTTCAAGGTGCTTCCCTTTTCTTACTAGAAAAAAAATTGTTTATGCTTTGATTTCATTAGGTTTCAGAGCTGAAAAGGACCAGGGAGTCCCCACTAAGCACAGTTTTGAGAATGAATTTTTGGCAAGAATTTTAATTTTCTATAGGGATAACAAAATATTGCCTTCGATTTGCTCTTAACAATTGTAAATGTGTAGCCAAATGACATTTTGGTTGGCTTATGTTTATATGAATAATTCTTATTCGAAGTTGTATTTCTTCATATTACAGGACTATTGTTTACAAAGTGCCAACTTAAGGGTTACTACTATGCAGACCTAGGTCATGAAAACTTTGAGTTATATGGCTCTAGTAAATACAAAACTTTGACACTCTTACACAAAAATTGTCATGATCATAGTCGGCGGATTGGAACCAATAATGGCAAGATTGTAGTAAGAAGATACGCTCCCATGCAGGCATCAAACTTCGTCAAACAAACTACAAGTTTTCATAGCCATCGACTTCTTTGTCCATCAACAATCAAAGAAAATCACTATATGGCATCGTCAAGCAGATGATGAGAGTGAGTCTAGAGGTAAGGTCATTGATCGAGAAAACATATGATGGAATTCACTATGATGATGAAGAGTTTGTAAAAAATGACATTGCTGTCCTTGTGTTTTTTATAATTTTTTTCATAAACACATGCGGAATATACATGTATACTAACAACTTCCACTCAAACAAATACGGAGTATACACTAACGGCAGGGACAGTAGAACTGGCGCTCCACTGGCACTTCAACATAGTTCTAAATGATCAAAAAAATGTTGGTTTCAAATAAACGTGGAAATACTAAAATAAGATGATAACGGCAAGCAAGCTAAAAAATAGCAAATAAAAACGACAGATGTTTTCTAGGCACGTACGTGCCGCATGTGCATTTTAACTGGTCCTGGTAAAAACACGGCCCCTTTCCGCTGGCTTTTCTCTTTTCGTAGGCGAGGAACACGCAACGAGAGCGAGCGAGAGCCCCGGACGGTCCCCAGGCGGCTTACTGTGAGCCTGAAGAAAACGCGAGAACCTCACGGCCCCCAGGCCTGTTGCACGTCCAACGTCGCCTTTAATCCCCCTGACAGAGTGACAGGAACCTCACGGCGGCGCGCATGGCCCAGGCGCGCGCCAGGTGTGAGACGGAGCGCGGCAGCGGCTGGGCATCAACGCCTTCCTCCCTCCCGCGCGTCGCCGTGGGCGCCGTGCGTCCGGCATCGGCGCTGGGGGGAGCACAGGTGTGCGCCCGTAGAAAATGCGAAAAGGAGGTGACGGCCATGGCCCGTCGCTTTCTTGGAACGCGCAAGCTACAACGATGCCATTGACGTCGAGGGGAAGTGGAAGGCGCCAAGGCGGGGGCGTCTTTTTCGCGCTGCAGGGACAAGCAAAGGGACATTGGAGGAGATTGGACATCCCCCGCCTGGTGGTGCCTGCATCCAGCATCCTTCTTTACCCTTACCTGGCCCACGCACAGTGTCGAATGAGCACGAGAAACAATGGATGGTGGTGGGCACGGTGATGACACCGCAGACAGTTGTGACGAAGAAGCAAAAGAGAACGTGTGGTATCTCGGAATCAATGTTGGACGCTCACATTGCATTGCCTCGTTCTTTTTTTTTTCTTCTTCCTTCCAGTGAACTCTGAATCTACTGCCTCGAGACGATCGACCACATGCGCGCACTCGGCTCGGCAGTTGCAGTTGTTTCTCACCAGTCACAAGATACCTTGCTCTTTCTTTCGACAGAGGGAGATGATTGATGGATGCTCCAGCTGAGTGAGATTCCTGAACCTCCCCATCTCCTCATAACCTCATCAGTTGACGCACGTAGGCCCCGTTCGCTTCGCTGAAAAAATAAACCGAAATATTATTCCGGCTGATTTATTGTGAGAGAAAAATACTGTTCCGGCTAAAAAAATAAGTTGAAAAGTACGAATTATACAAGTGAACAGGGCTGTCGGCGGCAGGCCGTACCGTGACGAAGATTCAGCACTAACGCACACTCTGTCACAGACCGACAGACGACAGAAAAAGATCGGCTGCTTCAGTTGGTTGCAACGTGATTTATCGATGGATCCCGTACGATGTCCTGGTCCTGCCGTTGGCGTTCAATTATCCTCGGCTAATCACGCTTGACTTACCAATTAAGCCAGCGCGACGCACGGCGGCCCTGACCACGATTTGCAAACCGATGCGTCATCTCAAAATCATCCGTTTTCCTGGCCGTGGTGGTCCATCGAGCTAGAAGCCTAGAACAAAACCGGAGACCCGCGCGCGCGCATCATCATTCCGGAGGGAGAAATCGCTGCCTGGCCTGCACCTGCATTGCGTCGTCCGTGGTGCCACGCCCACACGGTCCAAACGGGTCGGTCAGTTTGCTGTTCTCGGATTCCCCCAGCACAGGCATTCCCCCCGGGCCCGTCACCTTTCGTGCGCCCATGCAAAGTTTCAACCCCCTTTTCCCCCTTCCTAGCTACCAGGGTCCGGGACGACCATATCGGCATCCTCTCAGTCACAGTACGTTTGACGAATTATACCCAGCAGGTGCAGGCAGCAGGGCCGAGTGACCGACGTGCACCGTGCACGGGTTCCCTGCGGCGTCGCGCACGGCCGGCGACGTCTGCCTGCGCGGTACGATGAACCGGGCGAGCTCCATGGCGCGTCGGAGGCACGAGATCAACGCGGTCCATTCCGGAGAGGCGGAGACGGACTCATTTCAACGGAGGCAGATCGAGGAGGAGGTGAAGGTGGCCAAGACTGAAGAGCTCAGCTCACTGCAGAACAAGTGCAGCTAGAACAGACCAGTGTGAGGAGAATCGTCGGAGTAGCTAGCTAGCTGCCGACACTTCACCTGGTCAACCCTTTCGAATGAGCCACGCGGGCCCCGCCACCGCGCCGGGCATCGTCAAAAAAAAAGCAGGGGCGGGACGCAGAAGCTTCCGGCCTGAGCCTGCCTGGCGTATCTATCGGGCGAGCCATGGATGGGATGGACCCGATCGTCCTCGTCCCCCATGTAGGAAAGCAACGTGTGATCATTTCTCGCCCCCTGGCTGTAGCTGCTCATCATCAGGATTCAGGATGCGTGTGTGCGTAGAACAGAACGGAGCTGCCCGTGGCTGCCGCAGTCAGTGGCAGTGGCAGTGCCCTGACACTGACAGCGCGCGGCCGGCACGATCGACAGCGCACGCCCGACCCTTGTCCATGCACGCAGACAAGGCATCTGGGGCATGACTGCATGAGCAGCAGCAGCAGCAGCAGCAGGACGGATCGGACAAACGGATGTCTGTGCGCGTGCGTGCGTGCCAAGGCCCCTGCACAGCTGCAACGCAGCAGAGTCTATCCACTCTGCATGGTCTGCAGGGAAACTGCACACTGCAGTGGCACCATCCTTCGCAAAAGAAACACGTCTGCAGTGTTACGTTATGGCATATTGGCAACTGCATGGCCTCACTCGAGTCGACGCCCAACTCCTGTGCCTGACGCAATGGCCAACAACTGCTACTGATGACTGACGCACTGGCGCTCCGTTTGTGCGTTGCTGAGTCACCAGGCGCGGTTCTTAATTGCGTTTAATTTGCAGCTCTGAAAAAAAAAAAAACTACAGCGACAGCTTCGATCAGATCAGACAGGTTCTCTTCTCCTCCTCCTCCTCCCCCCATGAACTAACTGATGATGAAGGAAGCGGCGGTCCACATCAGGGAAAGATTTCATGGGAAGCAACCGACATGCATGCAACGCAACTACGCAAGGCTCGATCGGTCGCCATGCACCTCACAGCGTTCCCTTAGAATATTGGTTGCGCGAGCAAAGTGTGTGGCTGATGGGATAACATGATCTGGGCGAGA
Organism: Miscanthus floridulus; assembly: GCF_019320115.1. Taxonomy (NCBI): domain Eukaryota; kingdom Viridiplantae; phylum Streptophyta; class Magnoliopsida; order Poales; family Poaceae; genus Miscanthus; species Miscanthus floridulus. Next base: position 107,114,119 of record NC_089595.1, read on the forward strand.
TTGTTTGAGGTGGTTGCGCCTTTTTCACTGGGGAGTAATAATGCCTCCGATGGAGCCTGACGTCTACGGCGGCCGGCCGGCGACTCGGACTTCTAGATCGAGGTGGCATCCTGCGATCAATCGCCACAGCGAAAATTGCGCCTTTTTCACTGGGGAGTAAGTGCTTGTTTAGTTTCAAAAAGTTTCCCAAAAAGTGTTAAAGTAGCCATCATATCGAATTTTGCGATACGTGTATAGAGCATTAAATATAGACGAAAAAAACCAATTACACAGTTTGGTTGGAAATTGCGAGACGAACGTTTTGAGCCTAATTAATCCATGATTGAACACTAATTGCCAAATAAAAACGAAAATGGTATAGTAGCTAAATTCCTAAAATTCGCAAACTAAACACGCACTAATAATACCTCCGATGGAGCCTGACGTGACGGCGGCAGGCCGGCGACTCGGACTTCTTGATCGAGGTGGCATCCTGCGATCAATCGCCACAGCGAAAATTGCGCCTTTTTCACTGGGGAGTAATAATGCCTCCGATGGAGCCTGACGTCTACGGCCTCTGTTCAAGAAAGAATACGACTGTAGGATTAATTTGGTCAAGTTTATGATAAATAGTATTAATATTTATGTCTTCAAATAAATTTATTATAAAAATATATCATATAACGAATTCAATAATAGTTATTTTGTATAATAAATGTTATTACTTTTTTATATAAATTTAGTTAAAATTTAAATTGTTTGGCTCCTCAGAAGCGAGAATTACATTCTTTTGTGAACGGACTCTCATGGATCGCTTGGGGAAGGAAAAGAACACTGTGCAAGGAACCGGAGCTTCATCCACGCTCGATCGACAACGGGCCGGCCGGCCGGGCTCTGAACAAAAGAAACCGTGCTGTGCTGTTCATCTTCTTTTTCACTATTTGTTTTTCTGACGATGAAAGGCACTGCGATTCTGCTTCCTTGTCTCTTATAAAATTGTTGTTGGAAAGAAGAAAAAAAAAAGGAATCTCCAATCTCCATGCATATATCGTGATTGCTTGCTTGCAGTTTACATTAGGTCATTAGCTACGCCTATAGGGTCTGTACTACTAATAAGTTATGCCCAGCTGTACTGTCAGTGAAATAGTGGCGCAGTATGAAAATCTGCTCGGGTACTGTTGTACAGATATTCATTTTTATTTAGCAATTAGTATTACTAATTAGGCTCAAAACGTTCGTCTCGTGATTTTCAATCAAACTGTGCAATTAGTTTTTTTCATCTACATTTAATGCTCCATGTACGTATCACAAGATTCGATGTAATGGGCCGTAACACTTTTGGGAAAACTTTTTGGAACTAAACAAGGCCACAATCGTCAAGATTCTGAGAACAGGAGCTTCAACAGTTGGGCAAATCAATCGACTGAATGATTTGTCGGTAAGGTCGATTCGATCATAAAGTATATCACCCCTGAATTGATTCCCCTTCTAGATTGACTGCCTATATGGAATAAAATACGGTCTATCTGACAAGCCAAAAGTAGCAGCTATCAGCTGCTACCCCCATCACTGAGCCCTTGTTTAGTTCCACCCTAACTTCCAAAAAGTTGCTACAGTATATGTCACATCGAATGTTTGCGGCCCGTGCATAGAGCATTAAATATAGACGAAAAGAAAAACTAATTGCACAGTTTGGTGGAAAATTGCGAGACGAACGTTTTGAGCCTAATTAGTCCATGTTTGAACACTATTTGCCAAATAAAAACAAACGTGCTACAGTAGCCCCAAAATCCAAATTCCTACCACTAAACACAGCCTGAAAAAGATTGTGCAGGCTAAATAGTAATTCTGATTTCTGAACAAAATCGTTAGTTAAGTGTATAGTATAGACATAGACACATATATAAAATGCCAGTAACCTTGCAACTATAGGCCACATATATACATGCTTTCTTAGGTTAGTATAGGTTTTACACAGTAACTAATTTCAATTACTATATTCACTTTTAATTAACTAAGAAATAAAAAATGGACATTGTCGTTTGCCGTACCTTGGCAGAAACAAGAATTAATGAAGTGATTTTTATCTTCGAAGAAAAAAATTCTAGGGCCTTGTTCACTTTGCAAATTTTTTGAACCCGATGAATAGTACCACTTTCGTCTTATTTGGCAAATATTGTCTAATCGTGGACCAACTAGGCTCAAAAGATTCATCTCGTGATTTCCAACTAAACTGTGTAATTAGTTATTTTTTTACCTACATTTAATACTCCATGCAAGCGGCTAAAAATTGATGTGATGAAGAGAGTGAAAAAACTTGGAATTTGGATGGCATCTAAACAAGGCCTAGGGATAATTCTAGCCTTCGTAAGAAAAGGGCAGGCTAATTAAATTAGGTGGGCTAGCTATTAGTACACGGTTTGGTTTTGCATGGCTTGAACGAACGCTACCCGGCCGGCCATTGTACCGAACGGCTTAATCATGCAGGTTACTCACGCAAGGCAAGTGCACATCACGCTATCTGTTGTGATGGCAACGGCATGGCACTGCACACCAACCTCCGTCGCCGTGGACTCATAAACAACCAACATGTGGCTGCTCATATTTCTAGTTTTATATCATTGCGAATTTGATATATGTACTATATATTATATATGCGACCCCAAGTATTAGTTTGCATAACTTCAAAGAGGAGCCAACATGATGCATGCTGCTCCCCTCCCTTTTTATATGCTTTCCTTTTTCACCTTCTCTCTTTCCTTTCTAGAGGAGGCAAGTCAAGATCAGGGCCTCGAGTAAGATTCTAGCCGGATCTTTTTGTCCACAATAGGGACATGCACTTTGTAGACACTAATCGAGTGGCAATTCTACGTGTTCCCGTAGATTCGGCATACGACGTACAGCCTGTTCGCTTGTTGGTTTCAGCCAGGGCTTATCAGGCAGCCAACAGTATTTTCCTCTTTCCACCAGTCGAGCTTATCAGTCCAGAAACCAACCAGCGAACATATCGGTAGTCTAGTCATTATAATAACATTATCACATATGACATATATGCGGTGTGCTGTTGCTCTTTATCTTCGTACTCTTCTCCAATCGAACATATCAATCCATTAGGACATTGACACGGTCAGCCAGCAATGCGAATATCTATAAAAAGTATATTTTAAATGAAAATTGGTACTCCTTATGTCCTTTTGTACTATGTACGGCATTAATTTGTTCAATTTTGAACTAACTAACATCGTATAAACAAGGGTATATATACTATAAGAATACTTTAATGATTAATCTAGTATGCTACTCTTGTGTTGTCAAACTATATAAAATTTTAGACTCACACGTAAGTAAAATGTAAAAATAAGTTTGACTTCTCACAAATATATATAGACTTAGGTTTTCGACAGGAGGAAGCAGAAGGATTTGTGTAGTGTGTTGGCTTTAGATAAAGTACACACAGATAAAAGAACGTCGCAAGCTGCTACATATATTGATTGTACCATGATACGGTGGTGTATATTAGCATACAGTACACATGCAAACAACATATATATGCTACTACCAAGCATGCTGGAGTTTTCTTGAAGAAATGAAGAGAGCAAAAAGGTACACACACTGGAGTCGAGTCGTCATCAGTCAAACAGATTGATTGTGAAGAAGCTGTAACTGCATGACAAGCAAAATGATTATCGTCCTTGAATACACAGTTGGTGTAGTGAGAAGTATATAGGTGACAGTGCAAACTAACCGGTACGGTGATACTTGAGGCCGGTCGTGAATTAATTCCGAATCATTTGCATGCGGCTGCATCTGGAATTAGTAGTAGGTCGCGCGCTCTAGTCGTGCGGAGTCATTTGTCCATGAGTAGAAGCACTCACCGGTCAGTAACCGACAGCTTACACGTTTGGGCGAGATGATTAGTACACGGGCTTTTTAATTAAAGCAGCAGTCGCGATCCCCGTTCTCCCCGCCGTGCCTTGCCTTTTTTTTTTGTTTGGTTTGAAAATGGCACACACTGTACTGTGCGTAACCGCTGCACAGCTTGGTGGGACAACGAAAGCCCGCCTACCTTGGTGTGTGAAGTAGCTTCAAGCTTTGCCAAAGGAGCAGGACAGGCTGCAACGCATGCATGCAAGCCTATACATGGATGCATCATGCATTGCATTGCAATGTCCCAAAGATATCGCATCGGATGGGCTAGTGTAACGGAGTGCATATGCCACACCAACAACTGAAACAAACCGCTGCCACGCATATATACATTATATTCCCGATCGATTCTGTTTGCAGCTGCAATTTGTGCCGAAATTAAAGGGAACCAATAAGCAAGTGATGACGATGAGCAAAGTGGTGGCCGAGGCCTGTCATCAGCATCATATGCCGCTAAGCTCTCCGGATCTCGCATTACCCTGAGAGGCTGAGACTGAGAGCCCGCCTGGCATGGCGTGGATTTCCTCGTACGGATGATCCGGGGAGACCGATGCATCACATGCACGCGTCGGTTTCGCACGAACATGGGAGCGAACGCGCGCGCGAGAGAGTAGTACGTGGCCCAAACGCGAGCAGAGCAGCAAGCAGGGCAGCAGGTGGCATTGTGGCAATACCAACAACGAAGCGAGGCCGACGCGTCCCGCGGCGGGCATACGTCTACGTAAACCAACCAACGGCAACGGCCGCCTCACCAGCTACAGCTGGCCACGCCATGCAAACCAAAGCCACCGCCCCCATCGTCTGTTCAGCTCCTTGTTCGTCCGTTGTTGTTGTTGTTGCAGGAGTAGTCCAGCAGCAATTCTGGCAGTCACCATGCAGAGCGCGCGCGCGCCTACTGCTCCTAGCCTCCTGGGTACATACTCCTAGCTAGCAGCGCTTCGTACCTATCGATCGTACGTACGTACCTGATCGATCGTCCAAGTCTTGGACCATGCTGGAAGCAACAAGCGAGCATGCATGCCCTTGATTGGCCTCTATCTCGCGTGCCACGACCGCGCACGTACGAGCGAGCGGCCGTACGTACGTGTCCGGCCGGCCGGGACGCTGCACGCATGCGCTCTCGCGCGCGCGTGAGGCGCGGGGCCGCCCGAGCCCGAGCCCGAGCCCGAGCCCGCGACCGGCCACCTAACGGCTAACGCTAGCTAGCTCCATCACGTACGCAGCTTTCTCCAACTCACGGCGACCGAGCCCGCGACCGGCGAACGAACGGTGCCGCGAGAGCGTAGGCTCGCTTTCTCCAACTCACGCTTCCTCATCCCCTCCGACCCCCCTTGTGGTCGATCGTGGGCTTTGTGGCTTTGTGACAAGCACTCGGATCAATCGGCTAGTAGTGCAAGTGGTAGCCAGTAGGCGCTATCATTCGCCGTTGCTCCGCAAGCTACGTACGTACCTGCACCACGGCAGAGGCATCAGGAGGCATCCAGTAGTGGCAGCACGTTCGTAGTCGTACCTACTACGCGCTAGCTAGTACGTACTCCATACACACAAGTTGTGTGCGATCGATCGATCACCACGCATTGCCAGGCTACTATAGCTAGCGTCCGATCTCTCTCGATTGGTTTCGAGCTGTACAGCGACACATGTTTTCTTCCAAAATTTGGATGCATGGCTCCGATATGATCCGTGCACGGGCGGCCTGTCTGCAATGAGAAAACGGTTGTTTGTTGCCACCAAGAACGCGGCCGGCAGACCTACCGCGCTCGCTGGAACCCCCCGCAAAGCATGTGTTAACGTAACTACCCGTGCCAAAACAAAAACTTCAACGCCATCTTCTGATGCGCTGGACGACGGCAGCAGCTTTTTTGACCTGCCGCTGCTAGGCCGCTGCCGTTTTCTGGCCGGAACGCTGGGTGATTTTGGCGAATCGAATCGACCGATGGATCCATCGGTCGCAGGCTCGCGGCTGGTGGACGAAGCAAGCTAGCTAGCACATGGCCACGGCCACACCCGCGGTGCCGTACAGTGCAGGCGACTCGTGCGCGCCGTGCTGCTGCTGCTGCTTTCTTGCTTGCTTGGGTGTCTTTTTGCTGCTGTGGCTGTGCGCCTGTGATCGTATCCAACATCCATGTACTCACTCCTGCCTGTGTGATCACGCACAACTGCCGTCTGTGCAACATCTGTACGGCGACTGTACGCGCGCGCGCAGGCCTCCTTTTCCCTTCAAGTACAAGGATGAGATCGATGATCTAGCATCTGATGGGACCGTGCTGCCCTGTTGTCTCTTGTTCTTGTCTGCACCACATGATGGCTCCGCTCAACTCAAACCAAAGTAACCGTAATGCATGGTAGTATTTCATACTCACGTTCAGTACTCGGTAACTGTCAGTCTCAGGCTTCAGCTTTTCTTGCTTCGTTTTCTTATGTTCTTTTTCGGACATTTTAGTATTGAAGCCTTGAAGGACCAGCTATTGGTCTAGTGGACACGAGTTCCACGTAGTACGAACTTACTGAGTATTCTTTCACGCACTAAGGTCCTTTTCTGAAATCTGAATATATATTGAGGCAGCACTAATGCCAACACCCTGACGCATGCTTACTACCACGTCCACGTACTAATGAACAAGTGGCATGGTGAAACGAGAGCTGAAAGGAAGAGGACGAGGAAGGTTAAATTTTCTGAACGCTTTTACCGTTTACGCTAAACATGCACTGTTTGACTGTTGTCGACGTCGCTTCTTTCCCCGACACTGAAATGATTGGGCGAGCGATTCATCACAGCCATCCTTCAGAAGTTACCACCAGCTTAGTACGCGCATTTCCTGTCAGTTTTCTTTCCTTCTTTCCATCTCAACTACAGCGAGGTCATTAACGAGAATGACGCGCATGTGTTGGTACTTTTGCTTGAGTACATCTCACAATACACTGGCAATCGAAAGCCAATCCACCAGTAACAAATCTGCTCATGCATGTTGTACTCTCTGCAGAGGAGTACTCCTATACTCCTCCTATGTGTTTACTGTCAGAACAGATCGGATCCACTGCAGACGGGAGATCATCGAGAAGGCGAGATGTTAAATCCGCTGTCATCACTCCCTGAGGCTGCGGTGAGTGAGTCACTCAACGTGACGACCCCCAATTTCTTCCGGGACGACAGTGCAACCCCAACCGTCGGCGGCGGCCGCTATCGGCGGATTGACGGGGCAGACACCGGCGATCACCCGTTCTATTTATTTATTACTATATATAAAAAACTTACTACGTCAGAATCTGACGGGAAAAATCTCCGTAGACGAGGCCACGATCGAATGAGTAAGCTGTAGACGAGGCGACGAGGGCAGGGCATACATGTTCGTGCTGCAGGGTGACGGACGGACGGGATGGGACGCGGAGGTCGGCAGGGAGGCCATGGCCATTTATTTACTAGTACACTGTACACGCGACGTGATTGGTGAGGCCGATCGAGATTAGCGACGTGATTAGCTAGCTAGCCGCCTGGCCCAAGAGAGACCGGGCACTCGGGCCGGGCGCGCGGCTGGCTTTGGTTGGCCGCCGGCTCCGTGGCGCTCCGCTCCGTTTCCACAGTGGACCAGAGCACGCTGGAGGAGCGCTGGGCGAGTGAAAGGAAAAGGAAACGTGACGACGCGATGGGAGGAGGAGGTTGTTTCGCGTCGTACCAAGGGCGCGGTCGCGATTAATTAGACGTAACTCGCGAGTCCACGGGGCGCATTCATGGCTGGTTTTCTCTTCCACAGTTGCCATCAGCAGTGTTTAGTCACTCGTAACAGGGTGGCAAGATCCACTTACGGATGATTCAATAGTGTTCTGTGAGAGAACAAACTGAAACAAGTTGGAAGTAGTTCAGCCGAACAGGCTGATTAGAGGGGAAAATGTAGTACTAATGCAAAGGCCATGTCGCCAACTAACGCCGTGTTAAGGAGAGAGGGGGAGAACCGGAGAAGTTGCTCTCTTTCCTCTTTCTCTCTCCATTGCGGTGGCGAGCCAGGAAAGCTCTCTCTCTCCTCTCGCGTCCAGCACGGCGCACTATTTTAGGCCGCTATGGCGCCCACCATCTCTCAGAAACGGGAGGGAGTCGAGGTATCTTAAGCTCCAATTCACTGGTGCGCGCGAGCCCGGACGGGCGCACTGCACCTTGCTTAGAACCCACTTGATCGCTGCCTCACCTTGTTCGTCTCTCACCTCACAGGCTCACACCAGTGAGAGTTGAGTGTGTCTGTGTCTGTGTGCAGGGCTGCGGGCAACTAGTTCTTGGTACGCACGCTTCCCCATATATACCCCCCCGCCCATACATAGAGCTAGCCACAAGCAGCCACCGATCGCCATTGCAAGTGGCAGCGGTCGATCACCGACGTTGCCCGTTCTCTTAATTTGTCGCCGTCGTCGTCGGAGCAGAGAGAGAGAGCGCGCGGGAGGGGAGAATGGGACGGCTCTCCTGCGGCGGCGGCGTGCAGCCCAAGCTCCGCAAGGGCCTCTGGTCGCCCGAGGAAGACGAGAAGCTGTACAGTCACATCATTCGACACGGCGTCGGCTGCTGGAGCTCTGTCCCCAAGCTCGCAGGCAAGCAACACAACAAGCTTACACACTCTCACTGTTGTATCCATCAGTCTGTCGTCGTCGTCTTCCTTGTACACTGCCATCCATGGCGCGCCTTGCCTGAATTGCCTTCTCGCTCGTTGTGGTGCCGTGCGTGCAGGGCTGCAGCGCTGCGGCAAGAGCTGCCGCCTGCGTTGGATCAACTACCTCCGCCCGGACCTCAAGCGCGGCAGCTTCTCGCAGCAGGAGGAGGACCTCATCGTCGCTCTCCACGAGATCCTGGGCAACAGGTCGGTAACAGCCATCGCAATGCATTCGTCCAGCCTCTCCCGCGTGTCCGCAATGCGGCGGAGGGAGATAGCTAGCATTATCAAATTGGCAACTGTGTTCGTGGTCATGGCCGGCCTGATGGACTAAGCGAATTGTTCATGCAGGTGGTCGCAGATCGCGTCGCACTTGCCGGGGCGGACGGACAACGAGATCAAGAACTTCTGGAACAGCTGTCTCAAGAAGAAGCTCCGGCAGCGGGGCATCGACCCGGCCACGCACAAGCCAATCGCCGCGGGCGCCGCCGCGGAGGCGGGCGCAGCGCTGCCGGACGCTCGGGACCACGACCGTAAGCCCGGAGGAGCCGACACCGACGCCGACGGTCTCGCCCAGAGCAAGCAGCAGCAGCCGGCGGCGGCCGTGTTCGACCCGTTCCCGGTGACCGACTTCGGCTTCGACCTGGGCGTGGCGGCATTGTACGGCGGCCCGTACGGCGACGACGACGTCGGCAAGGCGTCGACGGACGCCGGGTTCGTGGCCGACTACAGCAGCGTGCTGGACGTGTCGGAGAACCTGGGCTACGGGGAGAGCTCCAGCAACAGCAGCAACTGGAACTGCGGCGCGGAGATGAGCAATGCCGTGCTCGACAGCGAGGTGCTGCACTGGGCCTCCGGCGCCGCCGCCGCCAAGCCGGAGCCCTACACGGAGCTGGAGCAGCAGCAGCACAGTGGAGGCTACGCCGGCGGGGGGCAGGCGGTGGACGACGACGCGCTGGAGCACAAGTTCTTGCAGCCCTGCGGCCAGGAGCAGAGCCTGGCGCATTTCGACTTCAACTTGGAATACTTCTGAACTCTGATCCTTTTTTCTTTTTCTTTTTGGCCCTTCATTCATCTTTGCCTGCCTTTCCTCCCTGAATTATCCACCCATTCCCCTACGTTTTTACAGACAAGAGGAAGAAGAAGACGCATTTGGAAGATTAGGGATTGTATACGTAGTAACCAATATGTTAATTTTGTCTAGCCCATGATACACACACTCTTTTTTCTTTTACTCCTTTTCCGTATACTCTGCTCCTGCTTGGTCAGAGGAACAGAAGACATTGGTACATACGAGATTATTGTGTACTACACTATATACAAAGGTGTTTCTTTTTTGTAAAGAATAAATAAATTAAACCTGCAGTTATTTCCCTTGTGAAAGTGAAACGAACTTCACTTGTAGGAGTACCACAGAAAGCACCTGTACTTATTTTTCCTGAATTTTTGACTCCTCTTGACGGCCTTACTGTTATTTTCTTACTCTGATCTCTCTCTCTCTCTCTCTCTCTCTCTCTCTCTCTCTCTCGTCGGGCTGGAGTACGTGAAGGAGTTAGCCAGGCTTGCTGAACGGTTCTTGCTTGTTTACGTTACGCCGGTTGCTGTCGCGCTTTTATCCTTTTGTCCTGATTTGTGTCTCACGAAACCAGAGTGGAATGGAAGGTGGTGGTCGCAGCAGCAGCAGCGAAGTTTGTGTTTGTGACAGCAGTGCTCTCCTCTCCTGCAAGGCAGGGCGATGAAAAATATTCAAACCAAAAATATAGCCGGCCATGCCAATGCAATGTGGTTTGGTTTATTATCTCGGCGACGGACGGACGGACGATGCTTGCAGCACACTCCCGTTGTTAAAGACGGCATTGGCTTGTGGGCGAATCCTCCCCCGGCTGCCCGGCAGCGTCCCTTTCGCCAAGGTCATCACGTCAGTCCTAGGATCGGAGGGGGCTCGATCCGCCCCTTCACGGTGCTCGACTGCTCGCGTCGCTCGGATAGGATCGACAAGGACAAATCCGATGGCTTCACTGTTGTTGACTAATGGCCACAGTTACGCGCGGCTACGATCCGTCTCCATTTCCACAGGCTACTACTACTAAGCTGGAAGCTATAGCTAGCTACTGCAGGGATGGACGTGTCCGTAGGGGAATCAATGGGCGCACGTCAGTTTTGTCGCTCGCCATGGCAATGGCATCACCAGATCACCTCGTCCGCTCGTCGTGCAGCTGCAGGCTGCAGCGGACGTCGGGAGGGAGAGCTGAGCTGTAAGCCTGATGTAGAGGGGAGAGCGTTGGGGCCAGACGATCTGGGCCGCCTTTGGAAGGCGAAGGCCTACTTTTGCGGGCATCATTTTTGGGCCAGCTCAGCCTCATGTGCGGGCAATCACGTGGCGGATAAACACCCCGGGGGCAGCCTCATGTGCGCGCTAATCGGGGGGTATTTATGAGACGACGAGGAGACACAAGTATGGACATGATGGAGCTTAGCTGGGGTGTAACCGTGTAAGCAAGTATAGAGCAAGCCCTCCAGCTTGGCACCGCTCCTTGCACTGCCAGCTGTCGCGCAGGCTTCACTCGTCGCGAGGCCCCTGCCGTCCGCTGATCTGCCTGTGTGCCGTGCCGTTCTCGGTTCACCCCTCGCGTTCACAGGCTCGCCGCAGCTACCAGCGGCACGGGCGACGGGCCGAGCAGAGCAGCAGCATGCGTTCTTGAGGCTGCCAGAAGATGAGGCCGCTGCAGCATGCGCCGCGCGGCGTGCCGCACCAATCTTGATCACAGACTAAAACGGTGCAGAACGGCGAGGACATCAGCGATTCAGAATGAAATCTGAAATGACACAAAGTCACTTGGCGAATAAAAGTATACAGATACAATGCTAATATCCAGAAAGGAAAACGCAGCTACATGTTATAATATAACAGCCTGTTCGGCAGCTCATATCTGGCTTATAAGCCTTGCTTATCTGCTAACGAACAATATTTTTCTCTCATACCAAATCAGCCAGCAGTACTTTTAGTTATGGCTTATAAACCAATCCAGCCAAAACAAACAGGCTGTAATGCTGCATCGAGCGCAGCTCACAGCTTCATGTTAAAAGCTCGCATCTTCTACAGAAAATTAATACAAAGGGTACTGTAGACCGGATTTGCGTCTTCCGAATGCTACCGTTAGCAAACAAACAAGGGAGAAAGCCACCAAAAAAAAATCACCAAATCCCTTGTTACACGGTGGTCCATAGGCTTCAGTGTGACGGAGTAGCTTGTTGATTTGTGTTCGTTTCAACGCGCAGACTGTTTTCACGACGGTACATAGACTTTGCGCCCTGAAGTTGCACAGAAACTGTTAGTTATATACAACATTAATCCAAAGTTCATGACCCTCGAGCCTCGAGCTCTTTTTGGGTCGCAGCAAAAATAGATGGAGCAGCAGAAAACACAAACAAAAACTTACTTGGAATATAGTTCCGAGCTTTTTCAACGCTTTGGCTCGCAACTTCAAGACATCTTTGGAGACCGTGTTATCTCTCAGAACCTGAAATATCAAAGATCATAATTTCTAATTTAATATGCATAGCGGCATGTACGTGCAATCTTTGATCCAAGAACTCTAGGGGCACTCAGGACTTACCGCTTGGCAGACGCGTGAAAGTGTCGACTCAATATCAACCACATTAATTTTCCAAAGTGAGCTAAGCATGGCATCTTTTTTCTCCTCAAAACTCTTCATAAGTTGCTCTTCACTGTTCTCACTTCCCTCCATCTTTTTCATCCCTTCTTGAAGTTGTATTAGAGAGATAGCACCTACAACGGAAACTCGTTACCAGCGATGAGACCACACATGGATTCAACAAAGCACTAAAGGGTGTCCTTGGAAGTACCTGAAGCAGCATTAACCTGTGATTTAATGTGGTGTCCTTTGTCTCTAACCCACTCAGCTATAAACGGTACACCCATATAAATTCTACTTTTCCCAAGTTCTCTTGCTGCTTGTCGCACATAAATATACCCAATAGTGTGAAGCATAGCCTCGCCAAACGCTGAAATTTTTGTTTGAGACAAGTTAAAAACTTGGAAAGCCAATACTAAAATATCATATGTTCAAGGAATAAAATATAGACATCAGAGGAATAACGCTAATCGGTGCAAAGCACAATTAAACCTATCAGTAGGGCGAAATCATGCTAGGTGTGTCATCTTCCCCAAGTAAGCGGGGGCGCGTGGGCGACTTTGACCCACCGCCATGGCCGCACCCACCTTGGCTGACGACTCGACCCCATCGCCCCAGGCCCGCACCGAGTGCTCCCCCACCTGTCGGTGACGAGAAGGAGGGGAAGCGGATCCGGGCACGCGATACGGCTGGCAAGGATTTGATCCACGACGAGGAGTTGGTAAATTTTTTCAGCCAGCTATGGGTTATTCATTCCCCACCCCCACGCCGTCCTAGGGTTCCAGTTACACCGGCGGCGGAGGGGACGTTGTGCTGGATCCGTAAGGATCTAGTCCAACGGAGGGCATTCAGGCCTGAGGATTGCTTCCCCGTGAAGAGCTCAGATAGGATCGACACCAAACCAATCTCAATCAGCTTTTCTCGGGAGATTTGGGGCAAGGACGGGAAGGAGGCGTACGCAGCTGTTCTCAAGCGAGGCATGGGTGACGGAGGGAGATGGGTCTAGCAACCGGAGCAGCGACCGCGTCCTCCACTGGAGCAGCGTCCACGCCCTCCACCACCAAACCAGCAGAGGTACCCGCAACCCCAAGCCTACCCCCAAATTCAGAATCAGGGAGGAAGGGATCAAGCTCAGGGACGCAGGACGCAGTAGAGACATGCGCGAGATCAAGCTCCACGAACAAATCAGCGTCCGCAAGCTAATCCACCTCCGCAGCGTCAAGGTGGGGGACAACAGAGTCGAGGGCAAGGCAGCCAGCAAGCTGGACTCTACCTTTCACCATTGATCCAAGGTACCGTAAACTCACTTGTTAGAATTGTGGTGAGCCTGGCCATTTTGTTGGCTACTGCACTCGACCAAAGGTCTGTTTCATATGTGGAGTTCCTGGGCACCATATGAATGACTGCCCACAATGGAAGATGGATCACCCAACTGCTGCTTACCTAGGAAGTGCTAGTCTGGGATTAGGCTTTTATCACGTTGAAGTTCCTAGTCTGGAATCTACTCAGTGGCTGAATTTGACAAATTGTGGAGTGGTTCAAGTCAAGACAGGACAGATTACTTTGGCTGAGTTAGAAGGAGAGTTATCTGAAATTTACTTTAGAGAATGGCCTTGGCAAATTAGAGAGCTAGAAGTGGGTAAGTTCTTAGTGAGATTTCCACCCCATAAGAAGGTGGCTGATATCAAGAACTACCCGTCCTTTAATTTGAGGAAGGAGGGAGTGCAGGTTGAAGTCTTAGAATGGATTGGGGACATACCAGAATATGGTGAGCTTCAAGAAGTGTGGGTTCAGATCTTGGGTATCCCTCCGAGATGGTGTCACTGGAAAGTTTTTGCACAAATAGCATCAGGATTTGGATTGATGATAGAGGTAGATTGGGCTACGCTGTTTAAAACCTTTTATGAGGTGGTCAGGGTGAAGGTGGCAGTTAAAGATGCCAGCAAGATACCTCATGAGAGACTGTACGAGATGAATTTGAAGCTGTTTCTGATATCAATCATTGTCGAAGGGGAAGAAGCTTCAGCAGAAGGAAAAAAGGATGAAGGAGGGGATGATGGTGATGGTGATGGCAAAGGTGAAGACAAGACAAATGATGACCTGAACAGTAACAGAAAGGAAACTGATGGAGCAAACAAAAAACCTGGGAATACAACTAAGACTCCCAACATTCAGCAGTCAAAACAGAACTCTGGGTACAAGACAGTTAGTGGTCTGGAGATGTTATCTGAAAGGATGGATTTCCTGAATCAAGAGGAACAGCTCATGAGGGCTATGGAAGAAGCACCACCACAGTTGCTATCAACTCAGGGGATGTTTCATGTGGGTGAATGTTCTGGGGCAAAAGATACAGCTGGCTGTATAAATTTGTCCTCGATGCTAGAGGAAAGTATGACTTCAGTGGAAGGCACAGTAAAGGAGTTGACTCCTGAAACACTTATGAAAACAACAGAGCTTAATGTAGCAGCCAATGCTACTCCAGCTATTCACATTGATGTGGATGATTGGAAAACACCTGAAGTGGGCATTAAGAATGACTCGGATTGCCACATAGTGGGGAACAAGTTCTACAACCTTATCAATGAAGAATCTCATCATTCCAAGTGGGAAGAGTTCAGAAATCTAGCTAGAGAAGGGATTACTGAGGAATGTTCTATGCTATTGAAGAAAATGGAGTTGGAAGACTCAGATGAGGAATATGACCTCTTGGATGATGTTATGGACGAGGGAGTGCAGCAGGAGGCAGCGGTTTCTCTGGGAGACTTGGGGCTGTTGAACAACAAAGAAGACGCACTGCCAGGAAAGGTATCAGATGAAGAAAACAAGAAGCAACAGAAAAGGAAACCTAGATGGGGACCTGTGGAAAGATTTCCAAGGCCAAGAAGAGAACAAGAAGATGGGCGCACTGTGCTGCAGAAAGCTCAAGATTTAAAGAAAATCAAGAACTTGGAAAAAGGTATTCCACCCAAATCTTTTGCTTTTGAAAGCAACGCAACTTTACTTCATAAAGCTCAGTGTGTTAATATTAGCTTTGGTAATGATACTATAGAAGCTAATAAATTGGTTGACCAATTAAAAGAAAATGAGAAATTGAGTTGTGAACAGTTTAGGGAAGAAAACCCTGAGGTTAATCTTCCTGGGGATTTAAATGTAGAAGTGTTAGATACTGATTTTCCACCTTTAGGTGAGATCGACCAAACTGATAAAAATGAGGAGAGTACACTGGTTGACCAGTCTTGGGCTCAAGTTGTCTCTACAGGCAAAGCCCAACAAAACACTCAAACTGTTATCAAATGATAGGTGCATTTTGGAATGTGAGAGGCCTGAATAAAGAAGGCCGGCTTCAAAGTGTTACAGATTTTGTAAATGAGAATAAACTTGATTTTGTGGGGTTCCAGGAAACAAAAAAAGAATCTA
The DNA here is from genome assembly GCF_019320115.1 of Miscanthus floridulus. NCBI lineage: Eukaryota > Viridiplantae > Streptophyta > Magnoliopsida > Poales > Poaceae > Miscanthus > Miscanthus floridulus. Next base: position 107,129,732 of record NC_089595.1, read on the forward strand.
CTAATGATTCCTTCTTAAACTATGTGCACAAAGGTTTTGCTTGGCAAACTTTGCCGGCTAAAGGTACTGCTGGTGGTATCTTAGTGGGGGTGAACAAGAGGAAATTTGAAACTATTGCTTGGAAGATTGGGTCTTATTGTGTAGCTGGTATTTTGAGGAATAACTTAGATCATTTTGTTTGGAGACTAATAGTGGTGTATGGATCTCCCTATGAAGAAGGTAAATCTGAGTTTTTGCTTGAAATAGAAAGCCTCCTAGCTAACTGGGATGGCCCAACAGTAATAGGTGGTGATTTTAATATCACAATTTCGACTAAGGAAAAAAGCAATGGTATAATTAATCATAAATCGGCGGATAGTTTTCAGGATTTAATTAATAAATGGGGTCTGATTGAGCTTAAAAACTCAACCAGATCCTTTACCTGGACAAATAACCAAGACAAACCTATTTTGGCAGCCATAGATAAGATTTTTTGCAAAGTTAATTTTGAACAGAAGTACCCCCTAGCTTTTGTTACAGCAAAAGCTAGAGCAGGAAGCGATCATGTTCCACTAGTTCTCAATTTCGGAGTGACTGAACCTAAGAAACCGAGCCTGTTTAGATTTGAGAAGTGGTGGTTAGAACAACCCAGGTTCAAAGAGCTAGTTAGAGATATTTGGAACACCCCTTGTGCCTTTGATGACCCTTTGGACATCTGGCAGTTTAAAACTAGATTGTTTAGAAAAAAAGTCAAGGGTTGGGCTATAAATAGCAATGCTAGCATTAGGAAACAGAAGCAGCTGCTCCTTAAGGAGTTTGAAGTCTTAGACATTCTTCAAGAAGAAAGGATCCTTACGGATAAGGAGAAAGAGAAGATGAAGAATATTGAGGGGGAGCTTGAAGCCATTTGGAGGCTGGAGGAGATGAAGGCTAAACAGAGGTCGAGAGACAGGAACATTAGAGAGGGTGATAAAAACTGTTATGGCGACGGGCTTTACTTCGAAGGAAGTACGGAGGAGATCGAGGAGCGTGAGAGCGTGCAAGGGTTCGGCGGGCAGGAGCCGTGATTGCGGTGGCAAGAGATGACGATGAACAGGGAGACGCCGGGCGCCCAAGGGTGACTTGTAGTCACAATCCCAGGCTAATTGTTTCCTTAATGAAGTTGGACTCTTATAGTCCTTACAACTCGACCCTGATACTTGACTCTGGACGTTAACCAACTCGACTCTTGACGCTAACAGACTCCTGCTACGAATCTGGACCAAATCTTCTAAGACTCTAACCCAAATCTGCTAGGACTCTAGATGAGCCTGAATACGACAGCCGATGGTGACCACGTTCCACCTCTCCCTGGTCCGGTTCAGGCCCTTCTGTTGTTGCGCCTTGCATAAGTCTTCCCCACCATAACAAAAACACAGCATATTTTCAAGCTGTGGCTAACCAAAGAAATAGGAAGAAATGTATTATTGGTCTAGATGGACCAGATGGTTGGATAGATGAGAATTCTAAGATGTTAAGCCATGCGGTAGTTTTTTACAAATCTCTGTTTGGTCAGGAAAAGAGTAGTGGAGTTAAGTTAGATAACAACTTTTGGGAAGAAGAGGAGCTGGTCACTTCTGGGGAAGCTGAGCTGTTGGAAGCCAACTTCTCCGAAGAGGAGGTGAAAGAAGCTGTTTTTGGGTCTTATGCTGATGGGGCACCTGGCCCTGATGGTTTGCCTTTCCTTTTCTATCAAACCTTTTGGGAGGTTATTAAAAAGGATCTAATGAGGTTGATTGATCGCTTTTGGGAGGGTAACTAAATCTGGATAGACTTAACTATGGTATGATTACTCTCATTCCTAAGGAACCGGAGGCCAAAACTCTTAAGAAGTTCAGGCCAATTAGTTTGCTAAACTGTAGCTTTAAGATTTTTGGAAAAATGCTAAATAATAGACTGATAGGTTTAGCCCACAGGTTGATTGCTTCCAATCAAACTGCTTTCATCAAGGGAAGGTATATCTTGGAAAGCGTGGTTGCAGCTCATGAGATCATCCATGACGTGCATAGGAATAAGGAGGAAGGGATTATGCTTAAGCTAGATTATGAAAAATCTTACGATAGGGTGAGCTGGAGCTTCCTTGAGGACATGCTCAAGTCTAGGGGTTTTGGTGATAAATGGATCAGCTGGATCAGGAGGGTTGTTAGGGGGGGCTCATTATGCATTAGAATCAATGATGAAAACAGTACCTATTTTAAACCTGGCAAAGGTTTGAGGCAGGGGGACCCTCTCTCCCCACTCCTTTTTAATCTAGTAGCAGATGTGTTTTCTAGGATGCTTATGAAAGCTGCCAAACAGAATTTGATTTCTGGTCTCATGCTTCAGGTGGTAGATGGGGGCATTATTAGTCTACAGTATGCGGATGACACTCTATTGTTTCTTGAAAACAATCTGGAAAAAGCAAACAATTTAAAGTGGCTGCTAATATGTTTTGAACAAATGTCAGGCATGAAAATCAATTATGATAAAAGTGACCTTTTGACTATTGGGTTAGAGGAGGATGAAGCAAACTGCTTTGCTAAGATCTTCTGTTGTAAGAGTAAGTGATTTTCCTATAAAGTACTTGGGTGTACCTCTTCATTACACTAAATTGAAAAGACAAGATTTACAACCCATCATTGATAAGATCATTAAAAGAATTTCTGGGTGGAAAGGTAGGCTTTTGTCCTATGCAGGACTTTGCTCAAAGCCTGTTTGGCAAGTATCCCAATTTATTTGCTTTCTGTCATTAAGTTTCCAAGATGGGCGATTGACATGATCAATTCACAAATGGGTCATTTTCTATGGAATGACAGTGTTGATCATCATAGGTATCATTTAGCTAATTGGCAGTTGGTCTCACAGAAAAAGGACGTGGGAGGCCTAGGTATTCCTGATATGAGGAGTCTCAACCTAGCTTTACTAGGATCTTGGATCTTTAGGTACCAGTTGAATAACAATGCTATCTGGAAGAACATAGTTGATTTCAAATACAAAACCAAAGATCCTAATGTGTTTTGCTGCCCAAATGTTGGTACATCCCCTTTCTGGAAAGGGGTAATGTGGGCCATGCAAGCTGCTCATATGGGCATTAAGTGGGTTATTGGTGATGGTAGGAAGATTAGGTTTTGGGAGGATTTATGGATAGGCAACACCAGTTTAGCTATTGCATATTGGCCTCTATACATTATTAATGAGCAGCGAGGAAAAAACTGTTCATGAGGTCTGGGATGGGGAAAATCTGACGTTAACTTTTAGAAGGAATGTATCAGCTAACACTATGAACCTTTGGTGGGAATTGTGTAATCTGGTTGAGTCATCCTCCCTCTCTGAAGAGGAAGATCATATTCTATGGAGTTTCACGTCGACAGGTAAGTATTCAGTGCAGTCTTTGTATGCAGTGGTTAACCACAGGGGCGTTGTTCCGCAGTTTGTGAGCTCAGTTTGGAAGATTACCATTCCACCAAGAGTGCAATTCTTTCTTTGGCTGCTATCTAAGAACAGATTATTAACAAGAGATAACCTCGCCAAACGCAGGGAAGTTAGTGACCCTTCTTGCATGTTCTGTAATGACCATGAGTCGATTAATCATCTCTTCTTTGATTGCTGTGTAGCTAGAAATATTTGGCTGACTATCTCTGAAGTGTTGGGTCATAATCTGGGTACCTGTTATGAATCTGTTGCCAGATTCTGGATTGCAAATAAGCGACACATGCTTACCAATATTATTTCATCGTCTGTACTTTGGTCCCTATGGAAACTAAGGAATGAAATGTATTTTCAGGGGATTACATGGATAGGGTTGGGAAGAGTTTTGTTCAGGATCGTCAAGATGGTGAGAAGATGGGTACCAATGTTCAAGCCGGAGATTGGACTGCAAGTGGAGGAGATAGCTCAACAACTGGAGATCAGAGCAAGCTCACCGCCTCAACTGCAGTGGAGGGACTCGACAGAGACAAGTTTATCATCAGAGTCGGAGCCATCGGGTGTTCAACCTTTAGTCTCAACAAGTGTAGCTTCGGGTCTGCCTAATGAGCTTTTAGATATCTCGAGTCAAGACTTGTTTCAGTGTTAAGGCCATGAGGCCATGGTTTGGGCGGGTGCGCCTGTACGCAGATGCTATTAAACTTTCTGGCTTTTGCTAATACAAAAGCGGGGTATATCCCTTTTCTCTAAAAAAGATATTCTTTTCCACACCAGTAAAACCAAATTTCATTACCATGGCAACAAAAATACAGAGAGTATCAGTTTAGTAACCATGAAAACATCACCAACACCATAAAATGTATCCATGCAAATGATCACAGAGGGAACATAAGCATGGACAGAAGCTACCACTACTACCAAAAAACTAAGCGAGAAAACGTCTGCCCAAAAAAGATCCTGCAAGCTTAATCGGGTTCCAAACTACACATAAAAAGATATAATCTATTCAAACGAAAGTAAATCTACTGTGTCTACCAGATGGTGAATAAAATCGAAATGAAGTATTTGCAAGACGCAGATGATGCCCTTGAAAAAAATCACACCTTGGTAGTTGTGCACAATAAATACATAATATCATGATGTACCTGCTTCGGATAAACGCCTAGCTTCAGCAATTGCATAGCTGACAAATTCATCCTTTCTCCCATCTACATATGGTTGAAGTCGGTCCTTCAGGCTCTGAGTAAGCTTTCGTTCTCTTTCTCTTTGTAACTCCTGCACCATAGCAAAGTTAATTAAGTTCAACTTATAATCGGCAATGTGAATACTAAATCGAACAATACCCCGGATGCAATTGATTTAGAAAAACAGCAGAAAGAACATACTTTTATCTTTTCTTGAACCTTTGCTCTTGCCTCTTGACTGTTTGAGTTTTCCTCAACCTCCACTGAAGCTATAGATGCTAGAGCAAGCTGGCCAACATAATCTTCAAAATAGTCACTTCCAAAAAGCATCCCAAAGACAGCAGCAGGATCCACCATGTTATCCCTGAATGAATTGTAAAACAACTAAGAAAGTAAGAAAATGATTACAGAACAGGCACAAGTAATTTACTTCCCTTTTTTTGCATAGAACCATGTGTAGCATTTTTATGAAAAGATTATGTTTCAAAAAGAGTGTTAAGATTGCAACTGAGCTTTTGAACAGCATCCGGTTGTCTGTCCTCCCTAAAACAGGCATTCTTTTAAAGCTCGCACATTGTGATGCTATCTAAGTAGGCCCTGTTCGCTTGAACTACTTCAGCAGTACTTTTCCGCTAACAAACAGTGTTTTCCTCTCGTAACAAATCAGCATAAGCCAAACCAGATAAATCACTTCAATCTGAATACTCATGAGCAGACTGCCTTTTTACAGAAAACATATACCTAATATTTATCAAATATCAGAAATGACTCGTGACTTACTGGGGAATACCCTCCTTTCCATACTTATCATAAGCCTCCTTTTTCCCAGGATCACTTAGGACTTGATAGGCCTCTCCAAGTTCCTGTTAAGATTAAGTGATTTAGTTAAATACTTTTAGCAGTCAAACCATACAGAGGTGATACTGATTCGTCCCGCAGATTATGCATGTACAATACCAGTCAATAGTTTGGGTATTTAAATCGGAGAAAGATCAAAATCAAACTAGTAAAAAGCAACATCCTATCACATTCAGAAAATGAAGCACCGTGAATATAACACTTTTTAGATGCTAATAACCAAACTTCACATGGGAAACTAAGAATAAATGCTACCCTTCAAAGCTATGGTACCCCTAGAAAAAATCAAAGCAAGCTTTAGAACATTGATAGTTTGCTTCTATAGTCAAAAGGCCTCAATGTTTGCTGGTTTCAAAGAATTTTATCTTCCGATGGACACAAGGCGTTCGAGGGCAGTCAATGGTTATATATACTACATATAAATAACGAATCGAACACGGAAAACCTACCTGGAACTTAAGTGCCGCGTCAGGGTTCCCGGGATTCTTGTCCGGATGCACCAGCTTCGCCTGAAGAAAACAGGCACCCAAACAATTGATTGAGAAAGGCGAGTTCCATAGCTACCTATCCGAGTCACAACACGCAACGGAAAACAAGAACAACCGAAGAGGAGCACGCCGAGGAGAGAGTGGGGGTCACCTTGATGTAATACGCCCTCTTGATCTCGGCGGAGGACGCGTCGACGCTGACCGCCAGGACATCGTAGTAAGCGCTGTCCTTCACCATGGCAGGCAGCTCCTCTCCTGGATCTCGCCGGCGGCAGCTCTCGAAGCTACAGGCACCAAGAGGCGGTCATTAATGCCAGCGGCAATGGAGGAAGCCGGCGCTTAATCGACGGGGAAGAAGGGCCGGATCTTTCCGCCACGAAAGAGAGGGAGAGGTCGATACCCGCGTCGCTAGGGCCTTCTGGAAGCCTCTGGAAGGTTCCCGGGGAAGTGGAGAACCGGAATGGAATCGCCGGATTTGGGGGAAATCTATCAAATCTTCTGGAAGCAAAGCAGGGACATTTAACTTTTTTTTTTTTCCATGGCACTACTTCGTTTCCCATTTTTACACGGACATTTACGTATTTATCATCGTAAATAGTAACACTTCTTTTTTTTTTTTGCCATTTTTCTCATAACATGCCAGCGCCTCTCCTCCCGCTGCTGCTTCTCTCTCCACTTGCTGACATGTGGGCCCCACCAATCAAGTTCATCTTCGATCTCTAGCCACCGGAGAAGGGGCGAGCATGCGTGCGAGCGGGGGACCATGTTCTTGTGGCCGATCTTTCTTATGGCCATGACGGCCACATACCTGAGCGCGTTAGACGTGCGCGCACGCCTCTAGGCGCCGCAGCGCCTCGCCGTGGTTGCCCCCGCTCCCGCCGCCGATCCAACCGCGCCCTACCACCTCCCGCTACAGCGCGGCGGCCATGGCGACGCGCGTGGAGGCGAGGTCGTGGGTGCAGGCCAGGAGCACCCACGGGGCGCGCCGGCGTGCCTTCGACCCCAACGCGAGGCCCGTCCGCTTGGCCCACACCTCAAGCACCGCCTCAGCGCGCGCCCGGGCTCGGGCTTGGGCTCGGGATCCAGCTCTCGGCCGGCGCGCGGGCCCCGCGCCTCCGCCACAGACGTCGCCGAGTCGGTCGTGGGCACGCAGGAGGTCGCATCGGACTCGTACCCGTCCTCGTCCGGCGCCGGCGATCCCGCGACCGCAAGGAGGAGGCGCGTGCAGCCACTGCGGCGGTGCCGCGACGCAAGGGAGTTGGTGCCGTGCACCTTGACGTCGCAGGCAGCACAGAGGAAGGCCGCGTCCGACGTGTAGTGCATGGCCGCGGGCACGCCGCAGAGCTCGCAGCAGCAGCCTACACCGCCGCCGTGGGGGTGACCCTTCCCCGCGCTTGTAGCCTTCTCCGGTGGCCAAAGGTTAAAGATAAACCTAACTGATGGGGCCCACCTGTCAGCGAGTGGAGGGAGAGAAGCATCAGCGGGAGAAGAGGCGCTGCCACGCTGACCGACTGTGTGGCATGCTATATCAGCGAAAATGATAAAATTAGAGTGTTACCGTTTAAGACGACAAATGCCCGTGGGACGCGCTGTCTGTCCGATGTGGCCGCGCTGCGGAGAACACAGGACAGGTTCGTGAGATAGGGGCACGCGTCAGTGTTGTCAGTTGTCACGTCACGCGGTGGCCACGCGGACATCGGGAGGGACATGGACGAACGTCACGAGGATGCGAGCTGTCTGTCGGGCGCGGGCCAGGTGATTTCTGGTTTCTTTTGGGGATGTGAATCCCGTGCAGGTGAGTACCGGACGAGATGCACAGCTAGCTTCTGCCCTATTCGCTTTGCTGATAAGTTATGATTAAAAGTATCGTTGGTTGATTTATTGTGAGAGAAAAATATTATTCGTTGGCTAAAAAATAGGGCTTATAAGACAAGTGAATAGGACGAACACAATGATATTTAAGAAATATACCTACTATATAGTTGTATAATAGAATAGAATTTTTCCCCCATCTTAAAGGATGATGAATTTCATTTCCATACCCGGAAGTCCAGAACCCACTAGACGAACCAAAAAAAACTTGTGCCAAAATAACAACCAGAGTTAACGATGACCGATATCTTTCGTGATCACCTTTTTTTTTTTTTTTTGCGATTGGTCACCTTTGAATTTTGATACCGCGTCTGCGATCATCCTAAGTTATTGATTGATGAACAAACAGGTGGAGTCGGTGAACGCGTCTTCTACGAGTAGGCCGACAAGCAGCTCCTGGGCGGCTGGGCCGTTCCTCCGCGGGCCGCGGCAACACCACAGTGCTAGGGAGCTGCGAGCCCACGGACAGCCCGCGTGACGGATAAAACAGGCGCATTGGGCTGGGCCAGGCCTTTCTGTGTGGCAGGATTGCTGTGGCTCCTCCTCCCCTGCTGCAGTGGTGGTGAACCCGGTGACTGGTGGGCAGTGACTGATGCTGTGAATGTGACGCAGTCATGCAAGAGCAGACACTTTATACTAGATGGACCGGTAAAAGACTCAAAACAGACCAAACCAATTTTTTAAGGATGGACTGTAGCTAACGAGACCACGTTATCCGGTTATTATTAGGCATGTACAACCCACATACCAAGTTACAGACACGTATACAGACAGATACGTCCTTCCGTGCATTTCCGGTCGTTTCCTCGAGATGCCGTCCTCGTGTCGCCGCCGCCCGTGCTGCTCGTGCTTCTGCGGTTTCATTTCTTCCTTCGTCTCTGGCGTTGATTCAGATCTCCCGACCAACCTCTCTTTCATCATGTCCTTGCTTCATCATGACAATTGAGTACAGTATATTGACAAGCCTGCATCTTCCTTGTCGAAAAGCTAATTCACCACAGCAGTAAGCCAGTAATAAGTGCAAGTCTGCAGTTTTCTCCAAGCTATACTCTGTGACAGTGATGGGATCAGAGTCTCAGGGCTATGGACGGACCGCTGCTCCTTGAACTTGAAGGTTGAAGCGCATCAGCTCTCGCCAACTGCTAACCTGATCTGGATGTCCGCATCCTCCGGTTGCATGGCAGCTGTGCCTAAACTCCTTTTTGCAACTCTTTTTTCTTTTTTTGCAAAACCCTTTTGTTAACTTTTTGTGTGAGCGTTTCTGCCTGCTGCTCAATGCAATATAATAGCGGAGTCCCAGCCTTTCGTCGATCTGTACACAACACAAATGCAACTGAGGCTTGCCAAACGTCGATCTGTACAGAAGCAAATGAATTGACAACTGAACTGAACTGTCTATCCTGCAGCTGATTCCAGTGCATCAGGGAGAACGCCGGCTGAAGTTGCCTGTCCCCAACTGTCAACTCCAATGCTTCCTTTTTTTTCATTATCTAAAAAAAAACTCCAATGCTTCTTTTATGTTTCATTATTCAAAATGCAGGGTCAAAGAACGAGTAGTCAGTGGTGTCGTGTCCTCTGGTTAGCAAATCTAAAAGAATCGAGCGTTCCAGCATTCTGTTCGTGAGTTGCATTAACACCCTTAATAATTATGAGTTTTCAAGAAAACGATTAAAGGAGCAACTGCCCCAACAGGGACCGTCCCCCTAATCTCCTCGAGCTAACGGCAGACAAATCGCTCATTATAAAATCGTCAGTTGTTTCGTTTGAGGCGATTATCCTATAAATCTATATTTCGTAGTGGATTCTGTATGTGCTCCCATTATGTCGAACAGGTCCAGCAGGCGTGTTATTCCCTGAGCACCTACCACTACCGTTTCTTGGAAAGTTCTTGGCCTTTGTGAATCCATGCATGGACCAAAAGCCGGATTGTTTATCCCCATTTGAAAATTTAAATGAATATTTGTTTGGAACCAGTCGTGTCTGTACTGTAAGCCTCTTTCTTGGTTCAAATGAACAGAGATTTTGCTAGTGCCTATCAGCTACTAGTAGTAGATAGGAAATGTCATCTATCATATCATCAAAATATTGCAGAATTCATGAATTATTGTAGGGTTACGTGGCTTTGATAAGCTTAGACCTTAGTTGCTTGCCAGTTGCCACTGCTAGGTACGCAGCTGATTCAACCATCTTTATAGATCAAAACTCGGTGCATCAGCATCACAATGAAGCAAGATTGGAACGTTCAACCGGTTACTCTTATATCGTTTGTGTCACAATCACCGGGAAAACCACGAGATCACTTGATTGATATTTTATATATGCGAATTGGCCGTAGGGATTTTCCTGCTTTATCTGTCCCTTTCACAATACTTTGGACTATTTTGTCCACAAAGAATGGAAAGGAGCAAATTCTATAAATAAAATAAAATGAGCCGTGAAAAACTCAGCCAAGTTTGGTCATGTACCACAAGGCATATGTTTCATCTTGGTCATATTATATATATCATTTATAACAAAGCACATGCTCTCTTTAGTCTTTCTGTCCTGTTACCATATCTTTTATAATATAACAAAGCATATGGTCTCTTCAATCTTTTTGTCCTTCAGGCTTTCATCAGATCACACTACAAACTTGTTTGATTTGCCAACAACCCCTTTCCCGTATGATATGATGACAGCCGAAAACTGCTTTAACATGGTTCACGGGTGTTTTGCAATCAGTGTAACAACTAAAGATATTCAGGTAGGTAGCGTAGGTTCAATGGAGCGGATGCACAGCACACAGACAGACATGGACAAAAAGTTTCCTCGATGCCGACCCCATTGATGTGCCCATTTGTTTGGTCACTGTGCTGATTGGTGCCAACAGAAAAACACAGGACAGTGAGCACTTCAAATCTTCAATCAGCAACTCTAGCTTATCTGCCTGTTCTTTAGCTGAAGAAAGCACATTGGCACTCGGCAGGCTACTGTACTGGGATAGTGGCAGTTACTCGGCCGTTCGTTGTTTGGTTTCTGGGCTGATAGGATCGGTTGATGTTGATTTGTTATGAGAAAAAAATACTATTGACTGGCTGATAAGCCCTAGCCGAAACCAACAAGCGAACATGTTGTGCATCTCAGCAGGAAATTTACTGATATTTTAATGGTAGTTACATTTAGAGTTCAAATCTGTGGTGCCGGATTGAGACATGGATATTACCGCGGTGAAACCATCTATGAGCTCTAGGTAAACATGACTACGTATCTGGTATTAGCATTTTTTTTCTTGGTCTGTTTAGGAATAGGCTACCGTTATATAAGACAAGACAATATAGTATGGCCAAAAAAGATCCTTGTTGTAGCCACGAAATGTAAAGCAAATTATACTACTAAGGCCCCCTTTGAAACATAGAATAGGAAAAAATGATAGGAATAGGAAAATTGTAGGAACTGAGGTGTCTTGTTTCTCTAATTCCATAGGAATTGTAACCATAGGAAAATACATGAGGAGGCCTTTGGATGGGCAAAGAAAAAACGTAGGAATGTTAAAGGAATCTTAGGAGCAAAAATAACATTTCTTTCTTTAATCAACCTACTTAATCCATTCTACTCCCTTGATTAGGCGCCACCAGCAACCATTAGTCCATTACGTGCTTCGTTCCTCGTGCACAGGATTCTTTCCATGAGCTCCAAGTGGATTCTTTTTTCCTCTAATTTTCCTATGGAATTGGAGAAAAAGGAAAGTTTCCTTTAGATTTCCTACGACCATTTCCTACCATCCAAAGGCTGCTAAAGGAATTCATTCCTATGGAACCTTAATCCTATGTTTTTCTTTTATTTCACCTTCATTCCAAAGGGGCCCTAAGTTTAGTCACATCCTTTTGGTAAAAACAACATGGCATGCAGCAGCCGCAATTGATCAAGAGAGACAGCAAAAGATTACCAAGGTGACAACAACACACGGGTCAGGGCAAAGTAACGCACGCAAATAAAATAAGGGTCACCTTGGGAAGCATGAATTCCGCACGAATTATATATAATTTTTTATCCAAATCAATTCATGTTTACTGGAAAACACAAGAAAGAGAATTTTTTCCTGCCTAAATGGATAGAAGTGCACAGGTGGTATATACTACTACTACCTCCGTTTTCGTTTACTTGTCACCGAATTTTTACTGTAGCAATTTTGACCATACATTTTTTTCTACAAAAGATTTTTTTAGATACATCAAGTTTTCACATATATGATTCTTTATTGAGCATACTTTATTAGTGTTATATACATTGAAGTATCTAAGATTTTTTTAGAAGAAAAAATAGATAGTCAAATTTACTACAGTAAAAAGTTGCTGATAAGTAAACACAAACGGAGGAAAGTACTTTACAAAGAATATTTCATCATCACATATTTAATTCCAATTTGATTTCTGGAGAAGCTTCATTCTTATCTTAAAAAATAATCACGAGATGAGACACGAGAGGAGAGGAGTTTGTCCAACTCCAACCAAACGAAACCAATCTCTAATCTGACCTGGCCAACTCCTCTTCCACGCGTCACATCACCGGCACACGTTCCTTGAACGCGGTCTACGGTTCACGGCACTGTTCTGTGGGTCCCCCCGAAATCGTGCCGCGACACACGCTTCCACAGAACCTCCAAATCCAAATGTAAGGGGGTGGTCGGATCTCGTGACAAAAATCCAGGTGTCACGTAAGATGTGTATAGATATTTGACGACATGAATTTATTAAGCCTAATCTATCTATTAGCATATATTTACGGTAATATTACATTGTCAAATTATAAACTAATTAGGCTTAAAAGATTCGTCTCCTAAATTAATAATAAGTTGTGTAATTAATTTCATAATTAATCTATATTTAATACTCACTGCATGTAATGACTAAAGTTTAGGACCAGAAATCAAACACCTCTAGCCTAGCCTACCAGACGCCTAAAGGCACCTGGGTGCACCGGGTCCATGGACTGGACACGCGCGCTCGACCGTTCGGCTGTTCCGAGTGTATGAACCGGGTCCACCTAGGAAGTGGCCGGAACCTCCTCTTCTCCTCGCATCTCCCTCCGGAGTCTCCCCCTCCCACCCATTGAAAAGCAGAGCGGCAGAGGCTGGCTCTCCCTCTCCTCCTGGACACAATCATCAGCTCCCGAAATCCAAATTGAAACAGGTGAGAAAGAACCCCACGAAATCCCCCGAACCGTTTCCTCCCCTGGGTCTGCATGGATTTATGAAACATCTTTATTGGAATATAGTTGAAGTTTCGTGTTTTGGTGCACAGTTCATCAATTACAGTGCTTTTCTCCTGAATGGCCGGTTGTAGGGGATTCTGAGCTTGGCGCTTGTCCCGCGGACCGTTTTTGGTGCCGACGGAGGGGATGTCAGGCCCCCTCGATCGATTTGCTAGGCCATGTGAGTATGAAGTGCTTGTTTCCGTTGGGACACGATCAATCGGTTCCCGACGAATTAGTGCATGCTATTGGTTCATCTTTTTCGTCCTTGTTTCTTTCAAATTTATGGAGTTGAGTAAATTTCTGTTTGGGTAATAACGCTCTTATGAGGGCGTAAGATTAAATTGTTCTTGCATGGTTATAGTTTAATAGGTTTATTAGGGGCTAGGAAAAAAACCAACGCCCTTTTGTTATTGAAAGAAATCCCAATACACAAGTAGATGTTTACCAACTGCCTAAGCTTTTCCTGTTCTCATCAGAGGACTTGAAGCTTATGCTTGAAGCTGGCCACACCTTCAAGGATAACCACAAAATAGAATCTCAGTTAATGCAGAAAATCGACATATAGCAATGTTGTAACATGTGCAAATTAATAAGTTCATAAATCATTCAACCAGTCCATGTCCCAACTATTATTACCATGTACTGTTTGTGTCTGAAGATCTGTTAATACCTATATTAACTTCTCTCTTCCTCTCTCTAGTTTAGCATCAATCTAATAGTCAGGTTGCAGTTCTAGCTCCCTGTAAAGCACAATTTTCTGTCTATAGTCTAACCCACCTAATAGTAACTGCTGCTACGGAACAAAATAGCTTTCTTTGCTTGGATTTAGATGGAAAATTGAGACATCCTGTGCAGGTTTTGAAGGGTTTGTGCATAACGATGAAAGGAAAGAGAGCAGATCTGATGCAGACAACTCAGAAGGAGATAAGAAGACTAAAATCGGATCTTTCAAGAAAAAAGCAATTAATGCGGGGAACAAATTCAGGCATTCCCTGAGAAGGAGAAGCAAAAAGAAGACTGAAAGGGGGGATTCTATCAAGGACATAAGGGACGTTAAAGAGCTTCAAGATGTTGAAACATTTCGACAATGCTTAATTGATGAGGATTTGCTGCCACAACAGCATGATGATTATCACATGATGTTAAGGTACAACACTTCTTGTTCACAGTTCCTTGTTCGCAAGGTTTTGATTTCTCTTTATGCTGCAATGCTGCATATATTCTTCCCCTTTCATACCTTACTAATAGCCACACACTAAACCCTGCACATGTGCTCAAGAGGCCATGATTAGAAGAAAGTGGCCGCCATCCTAGTTGACTGGGCTGGGATTCTCATTTGATCTCATTTGCATTGCAGGTTCCTAAAAGCACGGAAATTTGAAGTTGAGAAAGCTAAGAATATGTGGTCAGACATGCTTAAATGGAGGAAGGAATTCGGGGTCGACAAAATAGAGGTAAAGTTGAAGTTAAAATAGCATATCATAATATGTCATAGTTATCAATCTTGCAGATTAATCTCTATTTTGACCCTTCTTGGTCCCACACCTCAGGAATTTGACTACACCGAGTTGGATGAAGTTACGAAGTATTACCCACAATTTTATCATGGGGTAGATAAAGAGGGAAGACCTGTCTACATAGAGTTAATAGGAAAAGTTGATGCAAACAAGCTATTACAAGTGACAACTTTAGATCGGTATGTGAAATACCATGTCAAGGAGTTTGAGAGGTGTTTCCAGATGAGATTTCCAGCTTGCTCCATTGCTGCAAAAAAGCATATAGATTCGTCCACTACTATTTTGGACGTGCAAGGCGTGGTATGCTGCATTATATTATAGCCAAATATTGTTCTTTACAATATAATGCCACATTGCTAAGAGTTAATACTTTGTTCTTTACTTCTTTGTAAATTAAGGGTTTCAAGAACTTCTCAAAATCTGCCAGGGAATTAATCACACGATTACAGAAGATGGACAGTGATAACTACCCAGAGGTTGGTAACACTGTCAGGGATCCTGAATGACAAGTTTTGTTCCAGCATTTTGAAAAAAAAATCAAAGAATATTTCTATTAATAATTTTACTAAAATTCAAAAGAAAAAAAAATACTTCCTTCTTGGCACTATGTTTATCTTGGCCCAACCTTACAACCCCTAATGCATTTTGGATGCTGTTACAGACACTGTGCCGGATGTATATAATTAATGCTGGCCAAGGCTTCAAGATGCTATGGAGCACAATAAAATCATTCCTTGATCCAAAAACTGTTTCCAAGATTCATGTATGTAATGCTTTGTTAAGCATTGATTTGATTGCGTCTTTCTTGAGTAATTTGATATACATATAATAGTCAGTTAGTGACCCTTTCTCATTTTCTTTTGAAGGTTCTTGGGAATAAGTACCAACAAAAGTTGCTCGAAATAATTGACGAGTGGTTAGTATTTTGTTTCTTGGCCGTACATTTATGTTGCTTACTTCCATTCTAATTTCTGCTTAATGCATGATACAGTGAATTGCCAGAATTTTTTGGTGGCAAATGCAACTGTATTGAAGGTTGCCAAAGATCTGACAAAGGTCCTTGGAAGGATCCCAACATAATAAAGGTAAATATCCCGTCACTTGACCCCAGTCCCAAAGTATTATGAAAAAGAAAACATGAATAAATATCAAAGAAGAAAAAGGATATGTTTCCATATGAGACTTTCAGCTGGACAATGTCTTCTGTTGCTAACTTGACGCATCTCCAACTTGTCCAGAGAGTCCTCAATGGTGAGGCAAACTACGGCAGGCAAATTGTGACCATATCCAGCACTGATGGAAAGATAATCAGTTATGCTAGGCCAGGGCACCCAACTGTAAGTCTGAATGCTTGAGTGTAGAAATTTCGAGAAACATCATTCTCAATCCTCAGTCAGTACTTACTCCATTATTTTACTGAAGCAGAGAAAAGGCAGTGATGCATCAGCCGAGTCTGGGTCTGAAGTGGAAGACGTAGCATCTCCTACTGCATCAAGGAACCTGATTACACATCCTATTTTGACCCCTGTTCACGAGGAGGCAAGTGGCTAACCCTGTACTGTTTAGTGTATGAATAAAAACCTGACACTACTGGTATAATCTGGGAATTATTGGTGAAAGGACACTAAATTATAATCATTCTGTAAACATTCATTGAACGAGTGATGGTACTACACCCCCTTGTTTTCTTGTTCCTTTTGGTAATATGGGATTTTCACCAGTTCGCTTTCCTAACAAGTTGAAATATAACTTTGGGCTACTCATTTTAAAATGCTATTGCCATTTTTGTTATTGTCTACCGTACCAGACTACCAGTATTAATGTGTAACCTCTGTTGCTACCTCCAGTCAAAATTGTCAGCACATGGATCTGCATTTGTTGCTCATGCTTCTATTGAAGAAAGCATTCCTGTTGTGGACAAGGTTGTTGATGATGGATGGGGTAGTCCCAGAGGTAGTCTACAAGCTTCTTCAGGTATTCTACGTTGTTATGTAATTGTTTTTTTTTATTGTGAATCTCTTGCCTATAGTTTTTGTTCTTCATTTTACACTTGTTCAATTTAAGTTAGTCCATGTGTGTTCCCACCGAATTTTTTCTACTATTTATATATAGATAATTAAGCTAGCAAAAGTATCTACTGATGTACTTCATCAATCCTTAAAAAAGTTAACTCCTATGTCAATGTGCTTACATTTATACCAATGTTTTGAGCTTTTGGTTGAGTACTTCTTTTCTTTACTTTTTATAAAAAGGAACTTTGAGGGACTCAGCTTACAACTTAAGCTGGAAAGTGCCCTATAGTTTTAGGATGTAGTTCTCAAAATTACAGAAACATGTGATACATATGCAAGAATATTGTTCTGTATTACTTTGTGCTGAACCCTGAACCTTTTATAATTCTCCACACCAGGTTCATTGTCCTCGAGAAATTTACATGGCACATTTGAAGGACTCCGAGCTCAAATTATCACATGGCTGACATTCTTGATCATGACCCTTTTTGCCATGCTTTGTTCTGTCCCAAGCAAGATGGCTAGAAGGATCTCTAACCAATCTAGTAAGCATGACAACTATCGTGTTGAGTACCCTCAAGAACAGGAGTACAAGGAGGAGTTTCGACCTCCATCTCCTGCCCCATCCTATACAGAAAAGGATGTACTTTCATCGATGCTGAGACGGCTCGGTGAGCTGGAGGACAAGGTGCAGGTGCTTGAAACAAAGCCGTCCGAGATGCCATTTGAAAAGGAAGAATTGCTCAATGCAGCCGTCCGCCGTGTGGATGCATTGGAAGCCGAGTTGATTTCCACAAAGAAGGTAAGCTTGTTCTGTTCAAACCTGCTGGTTTCCATCTTTGATCTCAACTGGTACAGACTAGAACTGTCTGTTAGACTGTTACTCAATGACAATAATTAATACATGAAAAATATTGTTCTAGCCCTTTTTTCTGATAAATGAAATAAGGCTGTAGATGTTGGGATAGTGTTTATTCCATCATATAGAGAAAAGGAAATACTAATAAGGTCATGAACTTAACTATCTACTCCAACTTCCATGAGCAGGCCCTTTATGATGCTTTGATGCGACAGGATGAGCTACTCGCATACATTGACAGACAGGAGCTGATCAAATTTCGTGTATGTTACTGTTCTCCCACCCTTCTTTCTTTTTTCATCTTTCGAGATATAAAACGTGTATTATTATGTTTCCACTCTCTTAAGTCTGATCATTAACTTATTGACCTTGTTAAGGTAAAGCTACTCACTCCCATCTACTGTAATTGATTGTTGTCCCCTATGTATGCCTTATGCAGAAAAAGAAGTTCTGCTTCTAAGATTTGACCGTGGAGCAGCTGTTCATGTCCGGTTGTCCGGAGCCGTTCGTGTATTTTGGATTGCGGCTAATATGTTGAATGTAATGTGTCCATCTGTAGGAGTGTGTAACAGTGTAAGTATAGTAGGAAAACAAAATAGGTGCGTTGTGCGGCTTCGCTCCCCCTCCCCCACATATATCATGTTCCGAGTTCTCCAGGCCTACTGGAACTGGAACGACGAGTTGTTCAGGTCAACAGTGTGTTGTCTGGATTCGTCAAAAAAACAATGTGTTGTCTGTGTGGTCTAGCACTTGTGTGCTAGCCTAAATTGTAATCTTGCAAGTTGGTGCATAGCTGATTGCGTGCTAATACGTACGTAGTTGTGAATGAAACCGCATGTGCTCGTGTTTATGTAAAAAATAAAATAGCAGCAACAAAAAAGGGCCCCTCCCCTGCAAAGATGTGGCGTAATCTATTTTTTCATGCGTCTATTCATCGGCCATTCGGTTAGAATTATATCATGTAGCATAATATTTTCATGCGATCAAGTTTTAAGGGTTATATTTTTTTAAAGCGTATCATATAGCCGTATCAAACGGCTGCAGACGTACTACCTCCGCCCCTAAATAACCATCGTTTTTGCTTTTCTACAAACAAATTTGACTAAACTAGCAAAAAATAAGTAATCAAATTAAAGCACGACTTTGTACCCCAAAAAAAAAAAATTGAAAGTTTTTTGTCCAATGCAAACCACACAAATATTTAGTTGTAGATATATCATAGCTTTAGTTTTCATACGATGCATGTATTGTTACAGTAATATCAAATTATGTGCTTCCTTTGATGAGGATCCACAAATAATATGTAATTCTAACATTTGATTCAAGTCGATAAGGATTTAGTTGCCGATATGTGCTGTTTTGTACATGGATGATTATGAAAGAGACGTCTCTCTATTTTACATGTTGTGGCACTCGTTAGGGTAGCGCTGGTGCATGCGTACAATGCAGAGACACATCAATTTAGACTAGACTGGATTAACTGAACAATCAACTGAACCAGATTTTAATAATATGATAAGTTTTGTTCTTAATCAAAATTGCATTAACAACTTGAGTGTGGAAATCTTTATTTTATAGAGAAAGATAGATTAGATTGGATGATAGATTATGTAAGATTTCAGTCACGGATATTTATTATAGAGAGGGATAAATATTTTAAAGATCCATGATACTATATTCGTTATTCATTATTTTTGTTTAGTAAAAATGAAGAACAAAATCACGTACACAACGGAACGTGGGTTTCCATCTAACGAAGGAAAAAAAGAACAAAAATGGAACCAGAAAAGGATACTCGGACAGAAACGTATTCCACGCAAAAACAAACAGAAGGTTCCACGATGGTCGAGACCGAGACACTTTAGGATTGAAAGGATCAAGATGCCTAAGAGATGGGTGAATTGAGTTAATTCTAAAATTCTTTGTAATAATTAAACCCAATGGTTAGCCCACTTTACCCCTTGTGCCTAGAAACTGTTTCTATTGTTCTACCGCATAAAACTTTAGCAACCTATGTTTCAATCCTACTCTAGCATGACAATTCTATGAATGTAAAGACAAGAATTGAATTGCTCAAAGTAAATGATTAGAATAAAGAGAGAAGGAGGAATGCGGCGATGTTTTGCCGAGGTATCGGAGAGTCGTCACTCCCCACTAGTCCTCGTTGGAGCACCCGCGCAAGGATGTAGCTCCCCCTTGATCCGCACAAGGATCAAGTGCTCTCTACAAGTTGATTCTTCGACACTCCGTCGCGGTGAATCACCCACAACCGCTCACAACTTGAGTTGGGTCATCCACAAGCTCCGCCGGATGATCACCAAACTCCCAATCACCATCAAGCCATCTAGGTGATGGCGATTACCAAGAGTAACAAGCACGAACTCTCACTTAACCACGACAAGCCTAATGAGAAGGGTGGATGCACACTTTGCTACTCTTACTTTCACTAATGAGGCCTCTCTCTTGGATTCTTAAATCACAATCACCTCATTAGGACCTTGCTCTTCTTGGCACTCTTAAGGGTGTTTCTCAGCTGTTGGAATGAGCAAAAGTAATCCCTCAAGTGAATAGAGAAAGTATTTATACATCCTCATTCAAAACGAACTGTTATGTGCCACTGCGGGGTGATCGGACGCTTCGATCAAGGTGACCGGACGCTCCGATCAGTTCTTCCCGCCACCGAGCAGTTAAGTTATGACCAAACATTGACCAGCGTCCGGTCAGCACTGACCGGACACGTCCGGTCATGAAAACTGCCCTCTAGAACCTTACTGATGTTGACCGGACTCTAGCACCCAGCGTCCGGTCACTTTGCTGTTCAACGTCTGGTCGGTAGCCGGAACCTGACCAACGTCCGGTCAGCACTGACTGGACGCGTCCGATCAGGATTCTCCCTCTCTGGACCCTTAATGGAGTTGACCGGACTCTGGCACCCAGCGTCCGATCACATTTCATTCAGCGTCCGGTCGCATCCAGACGACTTCACCTTAATCAAATGAACTGACCGGACTCTGCGCCAGCGTCCGGTCACACCGGAACCAGCGTCCGATTAATATTTGACCCTCCATTCACTTCCAACTCGTAATCATATGTGAATGAAGTTTGCTCCAATTGATCTAAGGGCTACTTAGGAGCTACCTAGTGCTAGATTTGACAAGTGTGCACCACACCTAACCCACTAGACTCACCTAGGTCAAGCTACCCGTCCATACCCCCCTTAATAGTATAGCCAAAGGAAAAACAAAGTCATAAACTACTCTAAGTGTCTCTTCAACACCAAATGACACTTAGAACTAGTCCATCCTTAACCTTGTCGTCCATCCTTTGAAAATCGAAACAATTTCCATTGTAGGGGCATGACAACCGTGATTGCCCAATCAATTGCCATTACCATAACCTAACTTAATTGCATCAACCAAACACACGTTAGTCGCAGTAATCTCGTATTGTCATTAATCACCGAAACCCAACTAAGGGCCTAGATGCTTTCAATCTCCTTTTTTGTGATTGATGACAATACAACCTTGAGTATGTAAAAGAGATGAGGTTTTCAACATGCTTGGTCCATATAAGCTTTTTACAATAAGAACAAAAGAGTTAGACAAGCTTATATGACCCTGTAACACCTCAGGTGTTTGTCACCAGTTAAGCAATGGGTTTAAGCTTAAACATGACAGATTAAGAGACGATGGAGATGTCAAGATCAAACCTATGGAAATAAGCCCCAACCTAAACTCGGATATTGCACCCTTGCTTACATATGGACCCTTGTTAAGATTATGCAAGAGTAATTCTAAACATGCTTCTTCCATGTACATTACATCCACATGCATCCATCTAGACCCGTGGAAAAGTTTCATGAAGTTTGGAATCAAAAAGTCACATAAAATGATAAGTCATATCTTTGCATGAATTGCTTTATCAAGTGAATGGAAACATATGAAATCAACCAAACCTTGTAACCTTGCTCAAACAACTCTAATTGAACTCTACAACAAAAGTTATGAAGGGTTCGTGTTGAGCGAAGGTGGTGAAAATGTCCGAAAATAATGGAAACCCTATATTTTGTAGCAGAAAGGACTTTGCGTTGACCGAGAAATAAAGTCGACTTCTGGACCAGATATGAGGTTTGACCAAAAATGAAAGTTGTAGTCCATATCATGTAGAACAAACTTTGTTTTTGGACCAAGAGCTGGATCAACTTGGAAATAAGTCAAACAGAGGCTCGAAGTTGGAACCTGCTGCTGATTTCAACACTTAGAATTATTCTAAGTCAGTTTCGCTAAGCAACAACGTTGGCATTCCGCGTTCTCCAAATTTTGCTAAGCAACTTCAGTTGATCCAAATGTAAAAGTTGGAGCTTACATGATGGGGAAGAACATATAAGAAGATGGCACCAGTTGCATTTCATTTCGACCATCAATTTTGGATGTTTGCTTGTCGCTGTCAAATCACTGACACTATCAAGTTTAGTACTAATTATATGCTAATCCAACAGCCTAATGGCCGAGCACCCTTAATCAAAGTCGAAGAGCATTCTGAGGACAACAATTTTTCTATAGGCGCCAAGGTCCGAATCTGCACCGAATATGCCGAAAAACGAACTCCAAGTAGGGCTCCATCGCGCGCGCCACGTGCTCGATAGTTTGTCTGCGTGGACGCCATGCACCAGAGCACGTCCTGCCATGGCCGACGCGCGTCCTACCTCGTGCCACGCGCTGCTGAACGCCCTTCTCCTCCATAACAGAGCGCCAGGGCTGCCCCATCCCTCGCCCGTCCCTTCTCGCTCTCTCGCTCACGCTCTGGCTGCACCAGAGCGATGCTGCCATGGCCGCCGTCGCCGAACTTCCTTGCCGTCGCTGCTCCCTCTCCTGCAGCCCCTCCAGCGCCGCCACCGAGCAGTCCCATGGATGCGTGTGGTCCCACCGGTGCTCGCGCTGCCCTTCTCCTTGGCCCGCCGCCGCCGGCGCTCGCCTGCCGAGGATGGCCGCGGTCACAGCCGCCTGCTCACGTGGCCGGTCCACCTCGGGCCACCTCTCGGCCATCCGAGACCACCAGCGGGCGCGCGCGGGACCCCTAGTGCTCACCCGCCCCTCAGCCGCCGACGACGTGCCTTCTCCGGCCGGATTCCGCGAGCTCCGACGACCTCTCTGTTCAAAATTCGCGTCAGGGACTTCGCGCGACAATTCGACAAAGTGAAGGGGCCTAACTGCATTGTCATAGACTCATGTGAATAGTGCGTGAGGACTGGTTTGTAATTATTTTGCAGGAACTTTGGAAATTCATAGTAAATCGTAGAAAATTCGTAAAATAGTAAATGAGGACTTTTTGGAATCCTTGTGAAATTGTCTATGCAGTGGATCTATAATATGGCATGTTTTAGTTTAAATATTTTGCGGTAAAAATAGATTTGTGCAGTAAGGTTTTAATGCTAGTTGAATTTGTTATTTTTCATAACTATAGATCTAGGGCTCCAAATGAAGTAAAATTTTTGTGGCATGCTACTCATGTGATAGTTGATGTGTGGTAAAAATTTCATGAGTATTGGATGAAGTATGAGTGAGTTATAGGTTTATCTTGCTCTCACATGAATTCTTGCTTTAGCAACTTGTCTTTTTCGTAGAGGTTGCTATACCTATCCAAATGGAGTGAAATTTATACAGTAGACTATTAAGAGGATATGTGAGCCACTGTAATTTTTGTAGAAGTTATTGTGCACTTTTGGTATATGTTCATTAAGTCACCTTGTTATCCAAAATAAATTAAGAAATGCATTAAAAGAATTTATTTGGTCATGGACACTAGGTTTTCTGGTGTTCTTTAGTCATGTGTGACATGTTGGTAAAGTTGGTTTTGCCTAATTATGTATTTGCAACATAAGTTAATAATTATTTTCTTGCCGATGTGGTTTATAGACAGATTTGGGAACTTAGCAAAGTTCTTCATGATAATGTGCTTTGTTGTGAAACTTGTTTATACAAAAGTTGTAGATAATTCATGTATCTAGCTTTTATTAAAATTTGGTGTCATTTGGCCAAGTAGTTTAAGAGTTATAGCTGTTTAAAGTTGGGTTTCAGAAATTGCTGTTTTCTGTCAATTGTGGATCAGTTTCTGTAAATGGATATATTTGACTTAGTTAACTTGAGAATCATGCTAAGATGATTAAAGATGAATTGTAGAAAATTTCATAAGCTTTCTAGAATGTCTTCTTTCAAGTCATTTGGATTTGTGTAACTCCAGTTATAGCTAAATCTTACAGCTGCTGTTTGTATGTCCAGAAATTGACAGATTCCAATTATAGTTGTTTGCTTGTATATTGCTAAGTGTGGCTTTGTTGATAATCAAGTTATGATACTTGTGACCTTATTAAACTTGTGTCATGCTTGATGTGCTTGCTCTCTATACTTAGTTGTGTGATGATAGTTAAATAGCTACTGGTGTCTATGTCTTACATAATCTTGTGTTGTCTTGAATGCTTATGTGATGCATCTTGTGTTACCATTCATCACATTCATACACATGCATCTTGCATCTCATTTAGGTACGCTAGATGAACCATGTGAAGGACGTGATGTTGGAGCCAAACCCGAAGACGGTGTTTGATGGATCTATCCCAAAGATGGAAGGACTAAGCAAGTGCTAGGATCTGAGATGTCACCAGGATGGTGCAAGCTAACTGAACTGACTTGTGTCGGATCCCAGGCAAGCCCCGGAGCATTATAAGCCTCCTAATTTATAAAAGCAATTCTTTCTATATATGAGTTATATATTGTTGCATTAAGTTGTAGGAGTTGGTTGAAACCGTTGATGCATTTATTACTATCCTTGCCTACCTTATTACCTTTTTACCCTGTTAGGTCAGGATCGAATAACTGCTTAGCCTTGCTTAGACCGGTAGCGATCGGTGATATCCGGTCACCTACATTATAGGTGGTTACTGGAAGAATTTAGCTATGGAAAGAATGATATCCTGGAAGTAACCATGGGGTAATGTAAATGGAGACCGGACGGGATGTCGATAGAGAAGCAACAAGACATGGAGGTCTTGGGTGTGGATCTATCCCCGTCTGTGTCGATTAAGGACCGACCGTTGTTGGGCCTCGAGTCATGTTGAACGCATGCCTTACATTTAGCTGGCCGGATAAAGTACCTTCCGACCGCGAAGCTGGGAGATTTTTCGGGCCGAGTAGATTGCCCGCAACGCACTGTGCCGGAGCAGGTGTGGTAGGACACAGGGGCGAGATGATAAGACCAAAGTGCAGTCGGTCGGCCCCCGGGTACATGTGGTTCCTGGCAAACTCGAGATTCCTGGAAAGTTGACTCGGTGATCAATATCTCACTTTAGCGGGTGAGTGAGGTTTGTGTAAGGAATAAATCACCAGCTGGTTAGGAATCGATTCGAATCGCCATCGCTCCTGGATAGTGAGCACTTGACTCGAGTTACTTCATCGTAGTAATTATTATGGAACAATGATGGTTATCTGGATGGTATGGGATATGCTAAATTTAAATTGGTAACTGGATGCTATTGGTTAATCAAGTGATTGCTATAGTACAGGTGCTTACCTAGATGGATAGGTCATAATAAAGATGATGCAAAGTACTTAAATTGGTTTCTTCATGATAGCTTATGCTTTTCGCAAATAAGTCA
Organism: Miscanthus floridulus; assembly: GCF_019320115.1. Lineage (NCBI taxonomy): Eukaryota > Viridiplantae > Streptophyta > Magnoliopsida > Poales > Poaceae > Miscanthus > Miscanthus floridulus. Next base: position 107,154,828 of record NC_089595.1, read on the forward strand.
GCTAGCCCACTAAAGAAAGCCTTGCATGATCCTTGGTGTCATTTATTTTGGTTTTCGACGGGTAAGTCTGGCTGAGTACATGCAAGTACTCAGGGTTTATCCCACCTTGTTGCAGGTGATGTTCTCGACCTGTTGATGATGGTGGCTAACCACCGGTGGGCTCGGTGATTCTATACTTACTTCTCCTCTATATGCTTTTGTCGGATGATGTCACTATGCTAGCAATATATTTGGAACTTATATTAATATAATCATTTGAAAGCTACGTTGTTTCCACTAAGCAGTTTTAAAACCCCAAACTTGTACTATTATTTGTTAACCCCTTTATAATATTATTTCCGCTGCAACTCGATGTATGTGATGTGTATTTGCTTAATCACGCGATCTTGGTTGTGATGTTGATTTACCGAGGTCTTTCGGGACACTCGGCGGACTACCGGGTTTATATGAGTGAAAGTATGGGTGTGTCAACGTGTTAGCGGGGACAACCGTACTTGATCTTATATAAATTGGGCGGTTCTGTCACAGCTGGTATCAGAGCGAGATTAAGCATAATACTGTCAGGTACATAGTTTTAAAAGCTAAGTTTTGGTTTTAAAAGGTCTATTTTAACTAAAACTTTAGCTACAGGCAAATTTGTCAAAACTTAATTGCAAAACTATGCTAGCGACATCTTCCTTTATGCCCAGTTAAGGACTATTAGGTGGCTATCTAAGTACTAACTTTAAGGGATGTACTTTATTGCAATTTTTACTTTCGTCGTCCATACGACGTGCTATTGTATGGATGCCATTCGTTTGAATGGTAATGTATGGATCAATTGCCTCTACGCCCAGGTAAGTGTGAGTTGTGAGAGTATGACCGTCCAACTATCGGTCTAGGGGAGAGTTAGCTGTGGTTACTGGAATATTTACATGTTACACACATGTATATATGAAGGTACTTAATTGCGGGTATATGTATCGGGTAGCTATGGATATCAAAGTATATACATCTGGGGATGTATATATGGAGAGTATCTTGGTTTACTATTTTTATTATGCGCTTATTTATCTCTTGTGGGGATGGGCTGCAATGAATTTGCCTGCAGGTACGCTAACCACGAATGCGTAGATTGAATGTAGCTGACGACTAGCTATATACCGAGAGAGTACGTGTTATGCCACCGACATAAAACGTGATTGACGCCTTAGGCTGGCAATTTTGTGATGACGAATAGGACGAGCATGCATCATGATTGTGCTTGTGCATAAATATGCTTTTCCTCACCTTGTTCTAATACTAAGTAACTTGTGATCAATGTGATGTTACTATCTTCTCTGTGTGAAGTTAAACAAGAATGCCTTGTTCCATGTTGCTTGAATAGGAAGTGCTTGAGAAAAGTGTGTGCTTAGCCTTGCTAGAAATAATTGTGGTTACATGCTTAAACCTATAATGTCCTCTAGTTTAGCCAAGTGGTGGGTATGTATGCTTGTTATTTAGGTAGTGCCGTAGTTGTCACCCTTTTGTCCTCGGTAAGCGTACGAGTGTTGAAGAGCGTTATCCTAGAACCACGTCCAAGTTTTGGTAATCACTTGGTGGACACAAGACGTATATGGAAATTCGGCAAGAAGTCCCCTGCTTAGTTGTCCTTGGAAATTAAGCTATGCTCTCTTGCGTTGTGTTTTGATTTTCGGATCCCCTGCTTGTTGACTCCTAACCTTGTGACTACCTTTGTTTGCTATCCCTCCTTCACATAGTGCTTGCTCCTATGCAACCCAATTTATGCCATGTGAGATTTCTTGTGGGTTGTATGTTCAGTAATGGTGCCACGATTAGCGATCTATGGTGCCGCGACGAAACCGAGAGCCTCCTGTGGGTGCACACACAAGGCTGTGCTGCTCGGCACGCGCTGGTATCGAGGTTTCTAGTCATGATCCATTGCAGAACTACACCAATATGTTATTCTCACTTGAGCTCTTCCTTGGTTATCTCTCCTTATCATGTCAAGAGATCTATATGCAGAACTAGATGCAATAGGACTTCCTTCTGGAGTAGTCCAACGGTTAACCTTTGAAGAACAGGTCACTAACAGGAACATAAATAGACTGCAAGAGGTGGTAGACAAGTGACTCTACTCGACGTGACTGTCCCTATAATGACGTCGATCATCTAGTGAGCAACTTATGTCATTTTCATTGGATCAGAAAGGTGCACCACACTTAAGGTTAAGCAAGTTCTCAGTCAGATGATGAATGGACCGAGATATTATGTGCATGCGGATCGCACAGTCGAGATCAACCATCGCTAGTGTGACCCCTTGCCTGCTGACTTCGATGGCGACCATCAGTTATGCATCAAACACAACTATTGTTGGCAAGAGTGCAGATTTAGAACTTTTAGTGTTGAGAAACAACTGATTTGTTACCAGTAGGAAAGTTAGTCTTTGGTTAGGTAACGACTATTTGGTAACTATGAAGGCCAGATTTCACAGAACAATGTTGATCAAGGAAACAGCAAACCTGGCCCCGCAATGCAAGTGCTACTTCTTCTCCAAATGTGCTATCCAGTTAATTCTATCTTTGGCAATCACGTATATAGTACAAGACGTTGTATCGGCTAGGTAGGAGCTAGCAAAAGCACGTCCCTAGTTTTTAGTCAGCATCTTTGTGCCCCAAGGTGCCACTAACACATGTGTCCAGACTCTATTGGATGAAGTGCCAAAGGATATATAGGAATGGTTCCTTGTCAATGTAGAAATGCCCGACATGTGGAATAATGTTTTGTGCCCTGCGAAAACAACCCACAAGTCCAATGCTTGTGCATAGTCAAGTTGGTGCCTAAAACGATGGTTGAAGTATTACTAGAGAAGCATGTAAGGAAAACTCTAGCCTCCATCCTCAGCTAGAGAAAGACTGCTGCTGCTATGAGAAAGGTTAGAGAGTGCCAAACACACACCTCAACGTGTGGAGCGAAGAAAAGGGAGGACACGAAATCTGTCCAAATTTTGTGGCACTAAACCGGTTATCTTCAAGCCGGCGGTTAGTGACTCAAACGAAGTTGGATTGACCCCAAACTTGGTGATCTCATTCATTGCTTAGGACCCTTCAATGTCTTAAGTTAGTTTGAGTATTGGTTGAGTAAAACATCGGATTAGAGAGATATCTTGTCGGCTTGGTTTGCTGCCATTTTCAAACACAGCAGTTTTGGTAGATGAATTGTTTGGATGGTCAAACGGTGCCCATTTGAGTTGAATTTTGATGAGTAGTTAGAAGACCCATGGATCTACAAGCCCACCAAATTTTGTGTATATTGGAGCAGTAGTTTGTGAGATATGAATGGAAAACAAAAGGGTATAGAATCTGCAATTTCGATATGACTGCGATCATCATTTGCATTAGACGGTTGTGTTTGTAATTCATGCCAAGGAATTACAATTTGTAGGTATATTGTTGATTAGACAACCCTCCATACCCTTGAGAAGACTAATTGCACCCCTATGTGCCTTGCCTTTGCCCTCTTAGATCAGCAATGCGTAAGCAGTCAAAGTGTTCTAGAAGTCCAAATTTGTGCCCTTGCAATTCGAAAGCAATTGGAAAGGTGTCAGACCGCAGATTTTCAGATTTTGATTTTGAGATATTGATTGGCCTAAGAATGGAAGCCTCGAGGTCAAATATAGTTCAAGAAAACTGGTTTTGCTACGATGCAAGTCAACCCAACTTGCCGTGCAACCACACCACGAAGGCAAATGGTACTCAACCTGCTTGGTAGTGAACTAGTCCCTAGTTTTGTGAATTACTTGCAACTTGTGTTGTCCTCCAAGCCTCGCTAACATCCTTCTACGTCAATGGTTCTCCAATGCTGACATGCCCTTGGTACCTTATATGTGTTTTTACCCAAGAGGTTGCATCAGATTCAACCCAGATCACTGTTGCAACTTGGATACGAAGGCTCCCTACGGAATGATCATCGAGAATGTTGAGTCGATAGAGTCAGCTATTATGTTTACCACTCACTCATCAGACTCAGACCGTACAATATTGTTATCAAAGAAAGAGCACTGCGCACAAGGAACATTATGTAGCTTTCCATCAGTTGACATTTGAGTGATTGCACCGCTACAACTAGTTTGGATATTGGTTAACTAGCTTCTCATACCCTCAAAGGACGTTTACCCATTTATGATCACATCCTTTACGAGAAGTTGTGCTCAAGCCACTTTAATAGAGAACTGCTTTTCAAACCTTGGGAGCAAATATAGCACCGTTGCAAGGAATATCCATCAACCGAGTACGGTCTAGTGCAAAGTCCATAAGGTCTGTGCTATATCCACTTGGGAAGTAGATGCTGCAAGTATTTAGTCTACGTTTGTATCGCTCTTCGTACATCGAGGATGAAGTACGTAGGACATTACTATCTTGGATTCCTCCCAAAGTAACAATACTTCATGAAGGTCAACGAAGGAAATTCTTCAGACAAAACTTACTACAAAGGACAAATATCAGAAAGTGTCTTGACCAAATTAGCCTCTCTTATGCTTGAAGCTATGTAGCCTAAAGCTATCGCTGATATTGAAGACTGGTGACATGTTTCTCTTCCCTTAAAAGTCTTTCGCATCGAATCTCGGGACGCGATTCCTTTAAGGGGGGAGGGCTGTAACACCTCAGGTGTTTGTCACCAGTTAAGCAATGGGTTTAAGCTTAAACATGACAGATTAAGAGACGATGGAGATGTCAAGATCAAACCTATGGAAATAAGCCCCAACCTAAACTCGGATATTGCACCCTTGCTTACATATGGACCCTTGTTAAGATTATGCAAGAGTAATTCTAAACATGCTTCTTCCATGTACATTACATCCACATGCATCCATCTAGACCCGTGGAAAAGTTTCATGAAGTTTGGAATCAAAAAGTCACATAAAATGATAAGTCATATCTTTGCATGAATTGCTTTATCAAGTGAATGGAAACATATGAAATCAACCAAACCTTGTAACCTTGCTCAAACAACTCTAATTGAACTCTACAACAAAAGTTATGAAGGGTTCGTGTTGAGCGAAGGTGGTGAAAATGTCCGAAAATAATGGAAACCCTATATTTTGTAGCAGAAAGGACTTTGCGTTGACCGAGAAATAAAGTCGACTTCTGGACCAGATATGAGGTTTGACCAAAAATGAAAGTTGTAGTCCATATCATGTAGAACAAACTTTGTTTTTGGACCAAGAGCTGGATCAACTTGGAAATAAGTCAAACAGAGGCTCGAAGTTGGAACCTGCTGCTGATTTCAACACTTAGAATTATTCTAAGTCAGTTTCGCTAAGCAACAACGTTGGCATTCCGCGTTCTCCAAATTTTGCTAAGCAACTTCAGTTGATCCAAATGTAAAAGTTGGAGCTTACATGATGGGGAAGAACATATAAGAAGATGGCACCAGTTGCATTTCATTTCGACCATCAATTTTGGATGTTTGCTTGTCGCTGTCAAATCACTGACACTATCAAGTTTAGTACTAATTATATGCTAATCCAACAGCCTAATGGCCGAGCACCCTTAATCAAAGTCGAAGAGCATTCTGAGGACAACAATTTTTCTATAGGCGCCAAGGTCCGAATCTGCACCGAATATGCCGAAAAACGAACTCCAAGTAGGGCTCCATCGCGCGCGCCACGTGCTCGATAGTTTGTCTGCGTGGACGCCATGCACCAGAGCACGTCCTGCCATGGCCGACGCGCGTCCTACCTCGTGCCACGCGCTGCTGAACGCCCTTCTCCTCCATAACAGAGCGCCAGGGCTGCCCCATCCCTCGCCCGTCCCTTCTCGCTCTCTCGCTCACGCTCTGGCTGCACCAGAGCGATGCTGCCATGGCCGCCGTCGCCGAACTTCCTTGCCGTCGCTGCTCCCTCTCCTGCAGCCCCTCCAGCGCCGCCACCGAGCAGTCCCATGGATGCGTGTGGTCCCACCGGTGCTCGCGCTGCCCTTCTCCTTGGCCCGCCGCCGCCGGCGCTCGCCTGCCGAGGATGGCCGCGGTCACAGCCGCCTGCTCACGTGGCCGGTCCACCTCGGGCCACCTCTCGGCCATCCGAGACCACCAGCGGGCGCGCGCGGGACCCCTAGTGCTCACCCGCCCCTCAGCCGCCGACGACGTGCCTTCTCCGGCCGGATTCCGCGAGCTCCGACGACCTCTCTGTTCAAAATTCGCGTCAGGGACTTCGCGCGACAATTCGACAAAGTGAAGGGGCCTAACTGCATTGTCATAGACTCATGTGAATAGTGCGTGAGGACTGGTTTGTAATTATTTTGCAGGAACTTTGGAAATTCATAGTAAATCGTAGAAAATTCGTAAAATAGTAAATGAGGACTTTTTGGAATCCTTGTGAAATTGTCTATGCAGTGGATCTATAATATGGCATGTTTTAGTTTAAATATTTTGCGGTAAAAATAGATTTGTGCAGTAAGGTTTTAATGCTAGTTGAATTTGTTATTTTTCATAACTATAGATCTAGGGCTCCAAATGAAGTAAAATTTTTGTGGCATGCTACTCATGTGATAGTTGATGTGTGGTAAAAATTTCATGAGTATTGGATGAAGTATGAGTGAGTTATAGGTTTATCTTGCTCTCACATGAATTCTTGCTTTAGCAACTTGTCTTTTTCGTAGAGGTTGCTATACCTATCCAAATGGAGTGAAATTTATACAGTAGACTATTAAGAGGATATGTGAGCCACTGTAATTTTTGTAGAAGTTATTGTGCACTTTTGGTATATGTTCATTAAGTCACCTTGTTATCCAAAATAAATTAAGAAATGCATTAAAAGAATTTATTTGGTCATGGACACTAGGTTTTCTGGTGTTCTTTAGTCATGTGTGACATGTTGGTAAAGTTGGTTTTGCCTAATTATGTATTTGCAACATAAGTTAATAATTATTTTCTTGCCGATGTGGTTTATAGACAGATTTGGGAACTTAGCAAAGTTCTTCATGATAATGTGCTTTGTTGTGAAACTTGTTTATACAAAAGTTGTAGATAATTCATGTATCTAGCTTTTATTAAAATTTGGTGTCATTTGGCCAAGTAGTTTAAGAGTTATAGCTGTTTAAAGTTGGGTTTCAGAAATTGCTGTTTTCTGTCAATTGTGGATCAGTTTCTGTAAATGGATATATTTGACTTAGTTAACTTGAGAATCATGCTAAGATGATTAAAGATGAATTGTAGAAAATTTCATAAGCTTTCTAGAATGTCTTCTTTCAAGTCATTTGGATTTGTGTAACTCCAGTTATAGCTAAATCTTACAGCTGCTGTTTGTATGTCCAGAAATTGACAGATTCCAATTATAGTTGTTTGCTTGTATATTGCTAAGTGTGGCTTTGTTGATAATCAAGTTATGATACTTGTGACCTTATTAAACTTGTGTCATGCTTGATGTGCTTGCTCTCTATACTTAGTTGTGTGATGATAGTTAAATAGCTACTGGTGTCTATGTCTTACATAATCTTGTGTTGTCTTGAATGCTTATGTGATGCATCTTGTGTTACCATTCATCACATTCATACACATGCATCTTGCATCTCATTTAGGTACGCTAGATGAACCATGTGAAGGACGTGATGTTGGAGCCAAACCCGAAGACGGTGTTTGATGGATCTATCCCAAAGATGGAAGGACTAAGCAAGTGCTAGGATCTGAGATGTCACCAGGATGGTGCAAGCTAACTGAACTGACTTGTGTCGGATCCCAGGCAAGCCCCGGAGCATTATAAGCCTCCTAATTTATAAAAGCAATTCTTTCTATATATGAGTTATATATTGTTGCATTAAGTTGTAGGAGTTGGTTGAAACCGTTGATGCATTTATTACTATCCTTGCCTACCTTATTACCTTTTTACCCTGTTAGGTCAGGATCGAATAACTGCTTAGCCTTGCTTAGACCGGTAGCGATCGGTGATATCCGGTCACCTACATTATAGGTGGTTACTGGAAGAATTTAGCTATGGAAAGAATGATATCCTGGAAGTAACCATGGGGTAATGTAAATGGAGACCGGACGGGATGTCGATAGAGAAGCAACAAGACATGGAGGTCTTGGGTGTGGATCTATCCCCGTCTGTGTCGATTAAGGACCGACCGTTGTTGGGCCTCGAGTCATGTTGAACGCATGCCTTACATTTAGCTGGCCGGATAAAGTACCTTCCGACCGCGAAGCTGGGAGATTTTTCGGGCCGAGTAGATTGCCCGCAACGCACTGTGCCGGAGCAGGTGTGGTAGGACACAGGGGCGAGATGATAAGACCAAAGTGCAGTCGGTCGGCCCCCGGGTACATGTGGTTCCTGGCAAACTCGAGATTCCTGGAAAGTTGACTCGGTGATCAATATCTCACTTTAGCGGGTGAGTGAGGTTTGTGTAAGGAATAAATCACCAGCTGGTTAGGAATCGATTCGAATCGCCATCGCTCCTGGATAGTGAGCACTTGACTCGAGTTACTTCATCGTAGTAATTATTATGGAACAATGATGGTTATCTGGATGGTATGGGATATGCTAAATTTAAATTGGTAACTGGATGCTATTGGTTAATCAAGTGATTGCTATAGTACAGGTGCTTACCTAGATGGATAGGTCATAATAAAGATGATGCAAAGTACTTAAATTGGTTTCTTCATGATAGCTTATGCTTTTCGCAAATAAGTCAGCTAGCCCACTAAAGAAAGCCTTGCATGATCCTTGGTGTCATTTATTTTGGTTTTCGACGGGTAAGTCTGGCTGAGTACATGCAAGTACTCAGGGTTTATCCCACCTTGTTGCAGGTGATGTTCTCGACCTGTTGATGATGGTGGCTAACCACCGGTGGGCTCGGTGATTCTATACTTACTTCTCCTCTATATGCTTTTGTCGGATGATGTCACTATGCTAGCAATATATTTGGAACTTATATTAATGTAATCATTTGAAAGCTACGTTGTTTCCACTAAGCAGTTTTAAAACCCCAAACTTGTACTATTATTTGTTAACCCCTTTATAATATTATTTCCGCTGCAACTCGATGTATGTGATGTGTATTTGCTTAATCACGCGATCTTGGTTGTGATGTTGATTTACCGAGGTCTTTCGGGACACTCGGCGGACTACCGGGTTTATATGAGTGAAAGTATGGGTGTGTCAACGTGTTAGCGGGGACAACCGTACTTGATCTTATATAAATTGGGCGGTTCTGTCACAGACCCAAGCCAACATGATGTACTCAATAGATATAAAATAAGCATGAGTACAAATAATAAAGCTCATTTGCATCGGAGTAAAACACGGAAGCAAAACAAATGAGCATAACCAAGTGGCATGTCATATAAATAATTCAAGTAGAGAGCACCCATGTCACATATCACATAAATATCACGATCACATTAATATCACGATTACGATCACACTTATGTAGTTCAATGCATAATAGTAAACATAAATGCATAAAAATGTATCACACATAAAAAGCCAAATATAATAGATAAGCTCTCCCTAGATATGTCGCTCCCCTAAGTCTAACATACTCGATCCCTCTCCCCCTTTGGCGTCAAACACCAAAACCTAAGGGTCGATCGGCGGGGCTGCAGCGGACGAGTCGGGTGCTGAGGTGCGATGAACCATGTAGAACTATGTGCTATCATCATCTGATCCTGAGCTCTATGCAGTCTGACCCTCTATGGTTGGAAGCGACGCTGAAGCGGTCCGGGTCAGAGCGGGGACTGGTGCGGCTAAAAGGTCCTTGTTTGGTTTTAGTAATTGAGTGACAACCTAGGTGGACTAATTGTATTTATGTGAGATACACAGGTGATTAGTCCATAAGTACATGTGTGTGAGCAACATATGCCGTGAAGGTGAAAATGGTTTGGAGATGTTGCAAAGCTCACACATGTGATGATGAAGGAGCTTATTGCACATGAGACATGACATTGAGTCATGTGATCAAGGTGGAGAAGATCAAGACAAGACTTGGCTTGATGGACCGGTTGCAAGCATGAAGGGCAAGTCAGAGGCTTTGGAGCGATGGACCACGTGGCGGTGAAGCTTGAGCAAGACTTGGCGCCGATGGACAATGGCAATGGGGAAGAGCAAGTAAAGTCAAGATCGATGAACCAATATGATCATGTGATGATATGAAGTGGATCATATCATTGTTGATCATGTTGGTGCATGTGTCGCATCAACATTGGAGGAGATGGAATGGAATGCGTAAGGCAAAGGTATAACCTAGGGCATTTTATTTCACTGGTCATAGGTGTGTAGAGAAGTTTATGACCGGGTTTAGGATAGATGGCCATACTATCAAGAGGGGTAAACTTGTTTGCATATCGGTCATCTAGTGCCACTCGAGTGATCTAACTTTGCATCGTCGCTAGGATTGAGTGGCGTGGCAAGTTGAGTGGCTAATCCTTTGAAAAATGATTGTGAAAATGCTAACACACATACACATGATGGTGTACACTTGGTGGTGTTGGCACATTTGCAAAGGAGAAGAAGTTGGTGATGAAAACGAGTGAGTCGCGCTGGTTATAGAGTGACCGGACGCGTCCGATATGGTGACCAGACACGTCTAGTATTTGGCGGCATACTCAGTGATCGGACGCGTCCGGTCGCCACACCGGACGTGTCCGGTGTGAAGCAGAAAAGGCTATGTTCGGTAGAGCAGTCGATCGGACGCTGGAAGCATTCGGTCCGATGTGACTAGACGCGTCTGGTCGTCAGTGGGTGCTTACTGTACTCGACCGAACATTGAGGCTCAGCGTCCGGTCAGTTTCTAATAGACACGTCCGGAGGTTTACTAGACTCGACCGGACTTAGCGGGTAAGCGCCCGGTCATTTCGGACTATGCGTCTGGTCGTCTTGTCAGAGAGCCGTTGGAGGCAACGGTTGGACACATGGCGGTCAGGCAGCTACCGGACACGTCTGGTATAGCGATCGGACATGTCCGATATGCACGGTCGGTGCGTCCGGTGTAGCGTCCGGTGCTACGTCCGGTCGGCCCGAAAAACGCCCAGTGAAGGGGTAACGACTCTATTTGTTCGTGGGGTTATAAATAGAAGCCATGGTCGGCCTTGGGCCGTAAGGAGAGCACACTAGAGCCTTGGTGGCTAGTGTAGTAGTGCTTGGGAGCCCTCCATCTCACATATACTTGATAGTGATCATTTAATTGTGTGAGAGAGCGATTCTAGTGTGATTGCATCATGAGGTTGCATCAAGTGGCACTAGGTGATCGAGTTGTAAGCCGATGGTGCTTGTTACTCTTGGAGGTTGCCACCTCCTAGACGGCTTGGTGGTGGTCTCTGTTGAAGCTCGCAAGAAGCTTATGTGGTGCTCCAGAGAAGAGCTTTGTGAGGGGTATTGTGCTCGCCCCGTGGGAGCCGTGAAGAGCAACTCTAGTTGAGCGTGTCATTGAGCTACCCTCACTTTTGGGGTAGGTTCTTGCGGTGCCCGATGTGCGGGCTTGGCGGGTGATGCCAATTAGCCACCGAACCATCAAGTGAGCGGTCGACACAATGGGGACGTAGCATGTTGGCAAACACATGAACCTCGGGAGAAAAATCATCGTGTCAACCTTGTTCTTCCTGTTGGTTTGCATCCTCGTTACATAAGCTTGTAATTACTTTCATACATATTAAGCGTGTGTAGTTGCTCTTGTAATTAGATAGCTTGTATAGCTTGCTAATTACCTTCTTGCTTGTGTAGCATAGAAGTAGCTCTCTTGCATGGCTAATTTGGTTTGTGTAACCTTGTTAGTCACATTACTTAGTTTGTGTAGCTAAGTATTTGTGCTCTCTAATTTGGTATTTTTTGCCTTGTTATTGAGCATTGCTAGTGAGCATTAGGTGGCTTTGTGCTTTTGCTTACTAGCATGTATAGGAGCTCTCTTGTTGCTTAAAGTACTAGTGGCATAGGTTTGTGTGACCTTGCTCCTAGGATTGGTTACATGAGCTCTAGCTAGCCTGGCACCTTTGTTGCTTGATTAGTATCTTTGGAAGATGCTAGAGAACATAGATAGAGGGGTGTAGTCTTGGCTAGACCGATTGTTTTAATTTCACACTTGTTTCGGTTAGCTGACGCGATTAATTTTACAAAAGACTATTCACCCCTCCTCTAGTCCGCCATCTCGACCCTTTCAAGTAGTATCAGAGCCCGGTCTCTCATTTGTGGTCTTCACCGACCCGAGAGGATGGCGTCTAATGGGCTAGATGTTTGTGAGGCACATATTTTTTATGGCACAAACTTTGCACTTTGGAAAAATCACATGCTTGATCATTTTCGTGCAAAGGGACCTAAATTTTGGTGGGTTGTCACTAGTGGTCTCACCTATATCTTGGATCATAGAACTCTAACCAAAGCTCAAAGAGTCCTCTATGAATTTTATGCACATGCTTGTTGTTTTCTATTGGATGCTTTACATTTTGATTTGATGAAGCAAGTAAACTACAAGGGGATCGCTCGTAAGATATGGGAGTCCATCAAGGAAACCTTCGGTGATTCCTCCACATAGGATGATGGAAAATTCAAGAAGGAGGATGAGCCCAAAAAGTAGGTGCATGAGTGTGTTGAGCATAACCACAATTTGGTGATTGTGGAAGATTGCTCCACCTCGTTGTCAAGTGATGATGATGATGATCGATCTACTACAAGTTCACTTGATAAGGTTGATGATGGTGCCACAAGTGTTGCAAGTGATGATGCTAGCCCATGCACACTTGATGGTGATGATGGTTCATGCTCAAGCCATGATGATGCTACTACAAGCCCATCCACTACACCATATTGTCTCATGTCACAAGGTGACACCAAGGTATCAAATGATGATGTGGTTGATCATGTTGATTCATATGATGAGCTTGTTAGTAGACTTGATAGCATGACCATGTCTTTAGAAAATGAGAAAGCTAAAACAATGAAATTAGAAAATGAAAACTCATTTCTAAAGAACTCTTGTGAAGAACATAAGAAATTACTTGATGCTTATAAATCTTCACTTGATAAGCTAAAATTGAATCATGAGACACTACTTGCATCTCATGATGAATTATTAGAACAATATGCTTCTCTCATTAAAGTGTTTACAAAGAAACTTAAAAATAATGAGAGCTCATCACATGGATCAAATGATGAATTGCAAAATGTTGCTAACCCTTGTGATGTAGGCAAGAAGCATGTATCCACCTCTTGTGATGATTTATTAGATATGCCATGCTCTTCACATATAGATGCTTGTTCTACTTCTATATCTTGTGAGACTAACCTTTTGAAGGAGAACAATGAGCTCAAAAATGAAGTGAAGAATTTGAGCAATAAGTTAGAGAGGTGCTACAACTCAAAAGTCACCTTTGAGCATATGTTGAAGACTCAAAGAAACTTTGGTAACAAGAGTGGAGTCGGCTTCAAGACTAGCAAAGTCAATCATCAAGAAAGCCGCAATGACATAAGTGGCATTAGCTTCAACAAGAGCAAGATCAAGGGCAAAAGATAGGGCAAGAGAAGATATGAAAGAGAGATGAAGAAGCAAGAACAAGAGAAGCTCTCTCATTTCATGTGCTTCAAGTGCCATGAAGTGGGACATCTTGCAAATGGTTGCTCCAATGAAGAAAAGCTCAAGTTGAAGAAAGAAGAAGAGAGGCTAAAGCATGTCAAGTGCTTCAAGTGCCACACTTGGGGTCATCTTACCTCAATGTGCCCAACCAAGCAATTGGTGAAGCAACAAGTGAAGCCTCAACCAAGGCCACAAGTTGAGCAAAAGAAGACACCCCAAGAGCAAATCAAGATCAACCATGAAGATGGTAGTGATTTGGTGATAAAGAAGAAGAAAACAAGAAGAGGTGGAAAGACAAGGCATCCAATGCAAACTTAAGATACCAAGATGATGAGCAAGAATGAAGATGAGAAGAAAGATCATGCTCACATCAAGTGCTTCAAGTGTGGAAGTATATGACACTTTGCCTCTAAGTGTCCTACCAAGCTTGAGAAGAAGGCTCAAGCAATCCATGAGAGGCAAGGCAATGAGAAGCACCACATGAGCAAATAAGAGAAGGCTCAAGCAAAAAGAAAGTGCTACTCATGTCGGGAAAGGGGACACATGGCACATTCATGTCCCCTAGGTGATATTTCTAAGCCTATTTCAATTATTGATAATAATATGCTTAGGAAGGATGGCAATGGTACCTCATTGGTTGCAATTGCAAAATATCCCGCTATTCATACTAAGGCTATGCCTAAGTATGTTGCTCCTAACTTAAGAGGACCCAAACTTGTTTGGGTACCATCAAAAAGTGGGTGATTGTTTGTAGGTACCATTGGCATTAGAGACTTGATTCAATTGATCTCATATTGTTCATCATATGTTGAATCAAGTTATGAAGCCTAGTGCACATACAAACCCAATGTCAAGTGAAAATTGAGTGAAATCTAAATGTGCTACAACATACAAGTGTAAATTTTAAGTTGTTGGTGATTCATTGGATATATTTGATGACTTGCAAATATTTGAGTTGAAGCTTGCTAGTTGGATGATCATAAGCTAACCAAGGTATATCTCTTGTTGATCATTTCATTCGGGTGCATATGAGTTGGTTGAATTGAATAAATATGGAATGTTGCTTGCTATGATATGATTGAATGGATAATTGATTAGTAATCAAGTTTGGATTGATTTGTATTGGATAAGTTCATAAGTTGACATTTAGTAAGTGGTTTGAATGGATATGTGTCTTATGGAAGTATTCAAACAAGTTAGTATCAAGTTTGATTCATATTTGATGAAGTATAGCTCAAGTGTTGAAATCTGTCCTATAATTGAGAATCTGAGCTAGCTGTGATCTTAGCCAAGTTTGAGAAATCAAAACTTATTGGATTGGCTTGAAAATTGATATGCATGCTCTAGACTTATGGTATAAGATGCTATAGAAATTTCATGAAAATTGGATAAGAAATGCTTTGGTTTTGGAGTGGTTCTTGTCAGCTATAGTGCAGCAGTTTTCAGCATGTAGCAGTGGTGGAAGAATAACATCTCCACCAAATTTAGTGGTATTTGGATTTGTACTTTGAGAGATATCCTTATTTCTTTGAAGGGTACAAAATCTGTTAGAAAAGTGACAAAAATTGGATTGATCTAGAGTCACTTTAATTGAAAGGTCCTCAAGTTGGAAACATGTTTACAAGTGTTTGAGGTACCTAAGTTTGGTTTTGAGATGATGACAAGCAAAGAGTATAAGGCTATTTGATTGTGGAGTGTACTTTGCACATATTCGGTACTCAAATTAAAAGATCAAGATCAAACTCAAGATGAAGTTAAAGGTTAAGCTCTAGTGACTATTGGAAATCATTTGGTAGAAAGAAAAGAACTTAAACAAGAAGAAAGAAAATGACTTAAAGAAGGAATCAAGGTTACTCACCAAGTTAAGTCCATCACTTGGATCAATCAATCAAGTTATTTCAAGTGAGTGTCAACAATGGTTCTTGGAGAGAGGTCACTTCTCCCTAGTGTAGGGGCTTGCCGCCTATGTGTAGGTAAACCAAGTGTGGTATTTGGAAGGCTAACATGGAAGTGGTGATTCAAGGAACATTTGAGATGCTTAGTTGAAGCAAATCAAAAGGGTTGATCAAGAAAAGCAAACAACACCCAAAAGAGAGCTAGTCATGATATTTCAAGTGGTATTCTCAAATTGATGCTCTCATACAAGCAAAGATCAAAAGATGAAGCAAGCCAACCACAACAAGAAAGTGCACTTGATCATAAGTGGTATTTATTTCATATGGGTGAAGAATGGAATTCAACATGGTATCTATTGTAATGGGGACGGGGATCCCGATCTTCCGTTAGGTGATGGTAACTATCATTGTGGCGGAGAGTGACACACTGATCCGGCTTCAGATCGAAAGATCGAACCCTATAATCTTAGCACCACAGCTCCTCTGGTTATCAACCAAGTCACAGACCAGGTTGACCTCGCCAAGAAGGCTAATCCCTGCCTGCACAACGAAGAACACAAGCAAGAATAAGAAAGAACACAACCAAATTACAGATGAAAGATTAATCTCACGAGTTGGGGTCTCACAAACCGAAGAACGGCGAAACTGTTTCTTGATAGAATAATCTAAGCAAAACCCAAAACCTAAAGTAGGTGGTGGCTACTGATTATATAGCCTAAGAGACATCCAAGGATCCCTCTTCACGTCCTAAAGGTGTCCCAACACGTTACAAGGCCCAACGGCCCAAAAGACGACGACGCAGCGTCGTGATAGATTCTAGATGTCAACTTGTTTCGATGATTTCCATTGATTCTGATGGAATTTTGATGTGGGATCACTTCCATTGGTTTCCTTATGAAATTATCTTTCCATCCATATGTGGATCATCAAAAACGGAGTTCGGATGCGTCCTGAGCGTCTGTTTTATTGCAGACTGGTCCTGACGGCCGAGGCAGACTCGAACTCGGATTGGACTGGGCCTCTGGCTTGGCTTGGACGTCCTTGCTGGCCTCCTAAGGTGGTGGCCAAGGAGGAGGATGTCCAATGCCATCTCTTAGGTGTTCTCTATCTTCTTGGGGCGTGCTCCAACTTGGGCCTGGGTCCCAAGGATGTCTAACAAGCCCATGACGACAGTGTAGCTCCTGCTAGAAATAGCGACAGAATATATTGGTGATTTAGAGGCCTTGCTGACATGATATTGATATGGGACCAGATCTATTTGAAAGCTTATCAAACAAGCTTTCTATCAAGTGCTCATTGACCTCGATCGCACTCCGAATGGATGAGTTATGGCCTTCCCAATGAGGCACTGTCGGGCTACCGATGAACCAAAAGTTCAACTTTGATGAACTTCCATTATGAAACACATTTGAACCTACAATCAAATAGTGACATGTACATGTGGAACCAAGTGAATTATAACCAAAGTCACTATGCAAATGTAGAAACGAGCACACCTTATAATCATTGTTTGTATCCGAAGGTGCCATGTCCTCATCATCCTCCCCTTCTTAACAACAAACCATCCTCGGTTTGAGCTTAGCTGGTGGACAAGTTGTCGGTAGTAGCCAACATTACTCCCCTTCTTGAAATTTAACCTGTTGCCTCATTACAAAACTTGGGGATTTCGACATGACAACATTATCGCTATTGGTGCCCTCTAGTTGATCATATTTTTGCACAATGAAAGGAGATTTTAGAGTTGAACAAATATAGACACGATGCACCATATACTCTCCTTTACAATTATATTTGCCAATAAAGTGACATGTACATCTAGATAACCATAGCAATCCTGCACAATTAAATTTCTCCTCCAAACTACTCAGAGCACATAGTGTCTCAAACTCAATATACCCCAAAGTATTTAGAGAAGACAATAATTTTAGTTCATCTTGTTCAGTGGCAATTGGAAGCAATTGTTTATTTTTAGCACAAGTATTTGGTTCTAAAACAAAAGAATCATTCTCATTCACTGGTTGCGGCACATTAATAATCATATCACTATCACACAACTCTTCTCTATCGCAAAGATCAGTAGAACATTCGCCATGTGTCAAAGGTAAATCAATAGAAGATTTTAGTATAGAATTATTAGCATCCTTGGTGGAAAAAATCAGCACATCAAGAGAGCTCTTACCTGATACATTTACCTGTTCTTTCTCAGTCACCTTGTCCTCTTTTTGGGATACATGCTGCAAAATATTAGTTCCAACAAGAGGCAAAGCACTATCTCCATTTTGTAAAAATTCAGATTTAGATGATGGTATTGTAACATTTGAAATAGCCCATTCTTTTCTAAAAGGCTCATTTTTCGTCTCTCTGCTCTCATGAGATCTTCTCTTAAAATTTTAGTAGCAGTCATAGGTATAAAAGTAATTTTTCTACCATTATATCTGAGTAAATATTTATTAGTAGTTGTGTTGTGTAAAACATTATTTTCAGATATCCATGGCTTGCCTAGCAATAATTGACATGCTTGCATAGGTACTATGTCAAATTCTGCACTATCCTTATAAAGACCAATTGAAAACTCAATACAAACAATTTCAGTTACCTTTATCTTATCCTAAGAATTTACCCATTGCATGTAATATGGATGTGGATGTGGCTATGTGGTCAGACCAAGCTTCTCAACCATCTCTAAGCTTGCAAGGTTGTTGCAAGTCTCACCATCAATCATAACACGACAACGTCATTCCTTCACAATAAAGTATGTTTGGAACAAGTTGTTGAACTGGTTTTGCTCTGCCTTCTCCATTTGAGAACTGAGCACGCACTGTGCAAACTCTGTAGTACATGCGGGAGGTGACGGTGATGACGTTGTTGTAGCAGCGGAGGAGGAAGGTTGTGTGCACGCTCTAGTGACCGCTTTTGCAATTATTTCATCCATCCTTGTAGTCAGTCGGTCCATGATGTCCTGCATTTCACACTTAAAAAGAAACTCGTTGTTTGGCATTGTTAGCAATCAAAATAAATGCCCTATCAACTATTTATTGGTCAGTGGAATCACACTCTCACACGTCTTACCAAGTTCTTACAAGGTTCTTACCAACGCAAAGCAGTGGACGGTACAACCGGTGGCTGGTTCGTGATACCTGTGAGGGTGTGACACTAAGATTGCAAGGGTCTTTTTTTGTACCAATCGGAAGTATATGTGGAGCTTGGGAGGCACAAAAAATAACAAATATATATATGTGGCACACAAGTCAGTGACAGACAGTAATATTGAATAAATGTCTAGAGCACTTGTCCTAGTTGCTGGCCTATACGTGTTTCTATCACCAGTTGTGATAAACAAGAGAGGAAACAAGGATAAAAGGAAACAAGTATTAAAGGTAGCAACGGATATGAACAAGGCAAAAGGTACCACAAACAATAGAGCTATTGAGTGTTCCTTATGTGCTCCTTTTCGATATCTTCTATTCTCTTTTACTATTTTTTTCTTTTATTTTTTTGTCCAATCTTTTTTTTCTTGCTTTTGCTCTTTTGATATTTTTTTTCTCAGCAAGGAGCACACAAGAATAAACCACAAAAAATTTGAGCTCAATTGAATAAAAGATATGGCCTATAGAAAATTAGGACTCTGCTCTAAAAAGCATACCAAAACTTGTGGGCCCAGAAACTCAATTTTCCTAATCAAATTTTACAAATCTAATTTTTTCAAACCCAAGATTATTGGGATGAAATAGATCTAAAATTTTTTGGCGTTCTCCATAGATATAAATTTTTCCCCGTTTCGAGTTCAGATGCAAAAGTTATGACTATTTTAAGGAAGCTGCTCGAATCAGGGTTTTAGTGGACACAAGATGCAAACCGATGGTGATACAGAATAGCGGTGGGTGGAGGGATTAACACAAACTAGAAAAGAACACAATCTAAACCAGCAACAAGATTTTGACCTAGGACACAAACTCAACAAAGTGGACTCTAAAACTGAAATATGCAAAGGCTATGGCGCGGAAGGTTCTAGGACAGGAAATAAAAGTATGACACTAGACTATGGGACGAAACGAAAACACTCAAACTAGGGGATAAATGTGAACCTAACGGTATACCTTAGCTCTGATTACCACTTAATGGGGACGGGGATCCCGATCTTCCGTCAAGTGATGGTAACTATCGTTGTGGCGGAGAGTGACACACCGATCCGGCTTCAGATCGAAAGATCAAACCCTGCAATCTTAGCACCACAGCTCCTCTGGTTATCAACCAAGTCACAGACCAGGTTGACCTTACCAAGAAGGCTAATCCCTGCCTGCGCAACGAAGAACATAAGCATGAACAAGAAAGAACGCAACCAAATTCCAGATAAAAGATTAATCTCACGAGTTGGGGTCTCACAAACCGAAGAACAGCGAAACTATTTATATAGCCTAAGAGACATCCAAGGATCTCTCTTCATATCCTAAAGGTGTCCCAACACATTACAAGGCCCAACGGCCCAAAAGACGACAACGCAGCGTCGTGACAGATTCTAGATGTCAACTTGTTTTGATGATTTTCATTGATTCTAATGGAATTTTGATGTGGGACCACTTCCATTGGTTTCCTTATGAAGTTATCTTTCCATCCATATGTGTATCATCAAAAACGGAGTTCGGATGAGTCCTGGGCGTCCGTTTTATTGTAGACTAGTCCTGACGGCCGATGCAGACTTGAACTCGGATTGGACTGGGCCTCTGGCTTGGCTTGGACGTCCTTGTTGGCCTCCTAAGGTGGTGGCCAAGGAGGAGGACGTCCAAGGCCATCTCTTAGGTGTTCTCCATTTTCTTGGGGCGTGCTCCAACTTGGGCCTGGGTCCCAAGGATGTCTAACAAGCCCATGACGACAGTGTAGCTCCCGCCAGAAATAGCGACATAATATATTGGTGGTTTGGAGGCCTTGCCGACGTGATATTGAGATGGGACTAGATCTATTTGAAAGCTTATCAAACAAGCTTTTCATCAAGTGCTCATTGACCTCGATCGCACTCCGGATGGATGAGTTATGGCCTTTCCAATGAGGCACTGTCGGGCTGCCGACGAACCAAAAGTTCAACTTTGATGAACTTCCATTATGAAACACATTTGAACCTACAATCAAATAGTGACATGTACATGTGGAACCAAGTGAGTTATAACCAAAGACACTATGCAAATGTAGGAATGAGCGCACCTTATAATCATTGTTCGTATCCGAAGGTGCCATGTCCTCATCATATTGGTCTTCACCAAGTGTATAATTGGACTTCACATTGCTGTTGGAGTAATGAATTAGAATCTATGTGACTATCCTCTACTCTAACATAGCAAATGTATTATTGTAATATGCATGATCATTTTATCCCTTACTAGTATGCAGTTAGTGAATATAGTACATGCTTCATAGGATCATGCATAACAAATGAAATGCTTAAATTCATAGTCTACCACTATTGTTTGAATGATTACTTGATCTAGTGGTTAGTACATGAATTTGTTCATGATCTAGTGAACCCAAGTACTTGACTTAATTTGGATTGCTAACAAGTGACAAGTACAACATTGGCAAGATAACCCTTGCAAGAGGTGTGAAGAAGCTTGTCATTGGTTCAAACTGGACTTGGAAGCTTAGGCAAATTAATTTAGTTCAAGTCAATCATAGAAGCTCATGATAGTGATAAGAGTACAAGCACAAGACAACAATGTAAATGGATATCTAGTTTGTTTGTTTAAATGGTATCTAGACTCAAGTATTTTATCAAGATTTCATAAGTGATGTCTAGATCAACTCACAAGTGATATCCTATAAGTGGTATTCATGAAGATAGCAAATGTTCAAGAAATGGTTTATATTAAAAAATCCAACAAGTGGTATCAATCATGCAAGACGATGGTTCCACAAGTGATCCTCAACTTTAGGTGATCATCAAATGAAGAATGCATCCCTCATCCACAAAAGCTCAAGTGTATCAAATGGATGACACATGCTATCACATAGGGGGAGGTGTCCCACAAATTAATATCAAGATCAAAGATCCTATGTGTGGTATCTCAAGAAGCCCTACACAAGATTCAAGTGGAACAACTTTCAATTGGTATCAAATTGGTATCTACAAGTGGGGTCATTCCAACAATCAAGTGATGTCCATAAAAAATACAAGACTCAAGCCTCAACCATCTACCCCAAAGTGCATACCTTTGCATCAATGAGAAGCACACCTTTTATGGAAATTAATGACAAAGGGAGAGAGATTGTACAAAGATATGAAAGCCTTTATAGGGGTGAGAGTTAAATTGTGTAAGGGGAGAGATAAGATATGAAAGGTTGGACATTGACATGGACAAAGAGGGAGCAACATTGAAGAAAAGAGATGGATCAAAATTCTTAGACAAGAGAAGCACACAAGTAGGGGGAGCAAGCTCATGAACTTTGATTGATTGCATTTGATATGTGCATATTCATGTGCTTGCTTGCATTTCATAAGTTTTTAAATTCAATATGCATGCTTGTGTGGTGTATGCTAGTTGTAGAACTTGAATGATGATTTGATAACTAGCATGCATAGGATGATAGCTAAACACTTGGTATGCTTTACAAGTAATGCTAGTACCTTGCTTTTAATGTTGATCTCAAGAGGTATCTAGTGATTTTATTTCCAAGTGACATCTAGCTAACCATGGTGCTAAGGATGAAGTTAAAGGTGCAACTCCGATTGGTATCACACTTTAAAGGTTTATTCTATACACCTTAGCATCATTTTGTAGTAATTACTCTCCCACAATTTTAATCTATGCATATGTGCGAGCTTCAAATCAAACATTCTAGCACATATGTAGGGGGAGCTAATACTACCATTTTGGGTTTATGGTACTTGTCCAAAATCATTTACACATGGTAAAATTGCTTGGGCAAGCAACATGAATCCAAAAGAGCTTAATTTCCATATCTTTGTAGAGTTATCATCAATTACTAAAAAGGGGGAGATTGAAAGGTCCTTGTTGGTTTGTGGTAATTGAGTGACAACCTAGGTAGACTAATTGTGTTTATGTGAGATACACAGATGATTAGTCCACAAGTACATGTGTGTGAGCAACATATGCTGTGAAGGTGAAAATGGTTTGGAGATGTTGTAAAGCTCACACATGTGATGATGAAGGAGCTTATTACACATGAGACATGATATTGAGTCATGTGATCAAGGTGGAGAAGATCAAAACAAGATTTGGCTTGATGGACCAGTTGTAAGCGTGAAGGGCAAGTCGGAGGCTTTGGAGTGATGGACCGCGTGGCGGTGAAGCTTGAGTAAGACTTAGAGCCGATGGACGATGGCAATGGTGAAGAGCAAGTAAAGTCAAGATCAATGAACCAATATGATTATGTGATGATATGAAGTGGATCATATCCTTGTTGGTCATGTTGATGCATGTGTTGCATCAACATTGGAAGAGATGGAATGGAATGCGCAAGGCAAAGGTATAACCTAGGGCATTTCATTTCACCGGTCATAGGTGTGTAGAGAAGTTTATGACCAGGTTTAGGATAGATGGCCATACTATTAAGAGGGGTAAACTTGTTTGCATATCGGTCATCTAGTGCCACTCGAGTAATCTAACTTTGCATCGTCGCTAGGATTGAGTGGCGTGGCAAGTTGAGTGGCTAATCCTTTGAAAAATGCTAACACGCATACACATGATGGTGTACACTTGGTGGTGTTGGCACATTTGCAAAGGAGAAGTTGGTGATGAAAACAAGTGAGTCGTGCTGGTTATAGAGTGACCAGACACGTCCGATATGGTGATCGGACATGTCCGATATTTGGCGGCGTACTCAGCGATCGGACGCGTCCGGTCGCCACACCGGACGCGTCCGGTGTGAAGCATAAAAGGCTGTGTTCGGTAGAGCAGTTGATCGGACGCTGGCAGTGTCCAATCCGGTGTGACCGGACGCGTCCGGTCGTCAGTGGGTGCTTACTATACTCGACCGAATGCTAAGGCTCAGCGTCCAGTCAGTTTCTAACAGACGCGTCCGGTCGACCTTAGAGGCTTACTGGACTCGACCGGACTTAGCGGGTGAGCGTCCGATCGTTTCGGACTGTGCATCTGGTCGTCTTATCAGAGAGCCATTAGAGGCAATGGTTGGACACATGGCGGTTAGGCAGCTACTAGACACGTTTGGTATAGCGACCGGACATGTCTGGTATGCACGGTCAGTGCGTCCGGTGCAACATCCGGTCGGCCCGAAAAACACCCAGTGAAGGGGTAACGGCTCTATTTGTTCATGTGGTTATAAATAGAAGCCATGGTCAGCCTTGGGCTATAAGGAGAGCACACTAGAGCCTTGGTGGCTTGTGTAGTAGTGCTTGGGAGCCCTCCATCTCACATATACTTGATAGTGATCATTTGATTATGTGAGAGAGCGATTCTAGTGCGATTGCATCGTGAGGTTGCATCAAGTGGCACTAGGTGATCAAGTTGCAAGCCAGTGGTGCTTGTTACTCTTGGAGGTTGCCACCTCTTAGACAACTTGGTGGTGGTCTCCATTGAAGCCCGTAAGAAGCTTATGCGGTGCTCCGGAGAAGAGCTTTGTGAGGGGTATTGTGCTCGCCCCGCGGGAGCCGCGAAGAGCAACTCTAGTTGAGCGTGTCATTGAGCTACCATCACTTTTGGGGTAGGTTCTTGCGGTGCTCGATGTGCGGGCTTGGCGGGTGATGCCAATTAGCCGCCAAACCACCAAGTGAGCGGTCGACACAACGAGGACGTAGCGTGTTGGCAAACACGTGAACCTCAGGAGAAAAATTATCGTATCAACCTTGTTCTTCCTGTTGGTTTGCATCCTCGTTACACAAGCTTGTAATTACTTTCATACATATTAAGCTTGTGTAGTTGCTCTTGTAATTAGATAGCTTATGTAGCTTGCTAATTACCTTCTTGCTTGTGTAGCATAGAAGTAGCTTCCTTGCGTGGCTAATTTGGTTTGTGTAACCTTGTTAGTCACATTACTTAGTTTGTGTAGCTAAGTAGTTGCGCTCTCTAATTTGGCATTGGTTGCCTTGTTATTGAGCATTGCTAATGAGCATTAGGTGGCTTTGTGCTTTTGCTTACTAGCATGTGTAGGAACTCCCTTGTTGCTTAAAGTACTAGTGGCATAGGTTTGTGTGACCTTGCTCCTAGAATTGGTTACGTGAGCTCTAGCTAGCTCGGCACCTTTGTTGCTTGATTAGTATCTTTGGAAGGTGCTAGAGAACATAGATAGAGGGGTGTAGTCTTGGCTAGACCGATCGTTTTAATTCCGCACTTATTTTGGTTAGCCGACGCGATTAATTTTAGAAAAGACTATTCACCCCCCTCTAGTCTGCCATCTCGACCCTTTCAGCGGCCTGTGACTCTGCAGGTATCACTGAAGTAGGCAGCTCTGATGATGCAACTGACGAAGGGAGCATCTCTGTAGTCCTAGTAATAGGAGCAACTGTGGAAGGACTAGGGACATATAGATCTAGTAGAGTAGGCTGCCCTGTCAACTCACTAAATGTCGCACCAAGGCTCCTGAAAACTAGGGTGAGCACTGAGGAACTCTGAGGTGGAGTGAAACCTGTCTATAGAGGTGTGAACTACGGGGCTAGCACTGGCGAGGCAAACCACTAGGACACCTTCTCTGTAGGTGAAGGAAACAGTGTCGCTGGCTGTCCTTGACTCTAAAGCCCACTGGACTATAAAGCTAGAGTCATAGAAGTGGTGGTAGGCTGGCCGGGGTGAAGTCTATGGCGGTGGAGTTCCAATGGCAGTAACTACATGCTACATAAATCCAAGTAACTGCTATTACATTAGAAGCTATTGCTGCTGCATGGCCTGCTGCTACTGCTGGATAGCCTGCTGCTATCGCTGGAACTCATCATGTCTGGCCTGAAACTATGCAAATGTAGCAGCAGTCTCCTGAGCCTAGCGAGCCTGATCCTGCCTCATCCGCTCAAGGATAGCAAGTAGAGCGGGGTCTGTCTGTGGTGCAGGTGGAGCTAAACTAGAGCTATCGGCCTCATGGTCATGTCGTCGAGGAGGCATCTGAGGGATATCCTGGTAGTCATCATCTGAACTATCGATGGGGTCGCTCTCTATCATACCCTCCTGCTAAGCATCTAACTACTCCTCCTTTATAGCTGCAATGCCCCTGATAGTCTCATCCTGCTGGGCTACATCTCTGGCACCTCTGGGTGACGGCACGGCTGGCTAGGTGCACTCAGCCTGCTATAACGGAGCATCTAGGTCAGGTTATATTAGGGAACTCAATAGTAGCACCAGAATACTCTGCCAACATCTCTGGAGGCCTCACTATAACTGCCCTGTGAATCAGAAATGTAATCCAGTGAGCATAAGGCAGCTGACGATGACCCTTGAACCCCTCTACAAGGGTATCCTCCATCTTAGAAAGGATGACATCCCATACATCAAAGACTGTCTGCTGCATAATGGTATTCAGTAGCCACAACTGAATGCGAGTCAATCCCTCGCGATATCCCATCCTCAAAAGCAGGGTCCTCCTCATGATAGCATCTAGCAGTTTGGCTATAGGAGTAAGATTCCTAGGTGTCCTGCTTGACCCCTCGCCAAATGGCTCTGTGAAGCAAGGGCAAACCAGATCTATAGGAGGCACAAGACCACCATGAGGGCATCTAGGAGGCTCTCTGTGTCCATAGCAAACCTCATAAATGTAGATGGGTGAATCCTGCAACCTGAGGATCTCTTTGACCCTGAAGCTCATCAACCTGTAGTCCCAGCCTCTGAATGCAAAGTGAATAAACCTATGGCCTGGGTTAATATAGAGTGAAGCATAGAACTCATGGACCCATGATGGAACATATCTGCCTATCCGTCCAAGTAAATCAGTCAGCCCTGGCAAGTATGAGAGGTGAGGGCGGATCTGCTCTCCAGCAGCTGCAATAATGGCCTCAATAGAGCATACTCTCTGAGATCTGGAAGCAACCCCACTGTTAAGATATACATTATAAAAATCCTCCTATAATGATGTATAGAATCCCTTAGAAGCACGCTCATCCCTCCTAGGCGGGAACCACTCCTCGAACTGCACAAATCTAAGCTGTTGCATCTGCTTGGCCGTGGCGACCCTCAAATCTAGATGAGTCACTGGAGGTGGACCCTATGGTCTAGGAGGCAGACGAGAACCCCTCCATTGTGTCTCTACCCTAGGTGTCACCTGGGTATGAGTATGACCAGAGTGGCGTAACTGAGGCTGTGATGCCTGCTCTGTCTCCTCAGTCTGCTCTGCCTCCTGTGTCTGCTCTGTCTGCTGCTGTGGCTCCCCCTGAGGCTGAGTCTCCTCCAAAGCAACACGGCGTCCCTCAAGCATGATAGTCCTAGCTAGACTACCATGACAACGCTCAACCTACTCAATAGCTGCCCTCTTTTCTGGTGAAAGCTAATTTGCAATCTAGACTCCACTCCTAGCACCTCCTCTCTCTACACGCTCTACGGTGGCTGCAACTATGGCTGCTCTCGTAGTGTCAGCATCTGCATACTCCCGCTTCTTTGACATGGTCTTCTTCGTTGCCTTGCCTTTCACATCAATAGGCAAGCGAGGCAGAGGCCTTGGATCCTCATCACCTAGATCATCTCCAGCATTCTTGACATGAGCCATTGCTGGATCTAAAAAGAGCAACTGCCACTGATAAGAAACAACTGCCAATTGTCACTTCCGAGGCTTGGCCTCGATCCATACTCGCAAGCTTGGCCCCGAGTTAACTAACAACTGCCAAAGTAACCTCAATAACACCGACTCGCTACACGATAGAATAGATTGGATATATAAATAATTATAATATTCATCTAGAGATACAAAACCCTAAAAAGCAAGCAATAGATACAAAATTAGAAGCGAGGGCTTGCTACCTGACGAACCGGCGAACCGAATAGTAGAGGAACAAAACATGAGGGCACCACCAGGAAAACTGAAAGGTCATAATATGGCTAGAGGGGGGTGAATAGCCTATTTAAAAAATCTACAATTGAACTAGAGCAATTTGATTAGTATGACAAATAGCGAAATGCAAACTTGCTCTAGCTCTACAAGGGTTGCAAGCCACCTATCCAACAATTCTAGTTGCAATGATAGCTAGACACACAACTTGCTATGATACTACTCACTAAGAGCTCTCAATCTTTCTACTCTAAAGAGCTCCACTAAGCAAACTTAAATAGCAAAGCAACCTCTCAAATCTAATTACACTAAAGAGCTTGCTACAACTAGTTTGCAAGAATATAAACGAGTGAGTAGGATGGTTATACCACCATGTAGAGGAATGAACCAATCACAAGATGAATATGAAACCAATCACCAGGAGAATATCAAATGGCAAGTGACAACCGATTTTTCTCCTAAGGTTCACGTGCTTGCCAACATGCTAGTCCCCGTTGTGTCGACCAACACTTGGTGGTTCGGCGGCTAAAAGGTGTTGCACAAATCTCATCCACATGATTGGACACCGCAAGAACCTACCCGCAAGTGAGGTAACTCAATGACATGAGTAATCCACTAGAGTTACCTTTCGATGCTCCACCGGGGAAGATACAAATCCCCTCACAATCACCGGAGATGGCCACGAACAATCACCAACTCATGCCAATCCTCCACCACTGCACCAAGCCATCTAGGTGGTGGCAACCACCAAGAGTAACAAGTGAAATCCACAGCGCAACACGAATACCAAGTGCCTCTAGATGCAATCACTCAAGCAATGCACTTGGATTCTCTCCCAATCTCACAAAGATGATAGATCAATGATGGAGTTGAGTGGGAGGGCTTTGGCTAAGCTCACAAGGTTGCTATGTCAATGAAAATATGCAAGAGAGTGAGCTTGAGCTGGCCATGGGGCTTAAATAGAAGCCCCCATGAAATAGAGCCGTTGGCTCAATTATTTGGCTGATTGCGCATCGACCGGATGCTCCGATCAGAATGCACCGGACGCAGCACCGGATGCTCTGACCGTAAATACCAGACATGTCCGGTAGCTCCCAAACTACCACATGTCCAGTTCAAACCAACATAGTCGTTGCTGCCCATTCTGCCGATGACCGGACGCTGAGCCGCTGTGTCCAGTCGAGTCCAGTAAGCCCCAAGGGCCGACTGAACATGTCTGTTAGAAACTGACCAGATACTGAGCCTCAGTGTCTGGTCGAGTATAGTAAACATCCACTCTCGACCGAACGCATCCAGTCACATCGGACCGGACGCCGCCAGCGTCCGATCAACTGTTCTGCCGAATACTATGTTTGCTGATTCACACCAGACATGACCGGTGTGGCGACCAGACATATCCGATCGCTGAGTTCGTTGCCAAATACCGGATGTGTCCGGTCACCATACCGGACATGTCCGGTCACTCTGTAACCAGCGTGACTAACTCCTTTTTAACTCTATCTTCTTCACCCTTGCTCAAATGTGCCAACCACCAAGTGTATCACCTTGTGCACATGTGTTAACATATTTTCACAAACATTGTCAAGGGTGTTAGCACTCTACTAGATCCTAAATGCATATGCAATGAGTTAGAGCATCTAGTGGCACTTTGATAACCACATTTCGATACGAGTTTCACCCCTCTTAATAGTATGGCTATCTAACCTAAATGTGATCACACTCGCTAAGTGTCTTGATCACCAAAACAAAATGGCTCCTACTATTTATACCTTTGCCTTAAGCCTTTTGTTTTTCTCTTTCTTCTTTTCCAAGTTTAAGCATTTGATCATCACCATGCCATCACCATCGTCATGATCTTCGCCATTGCTTCATCACTTAGAGTAGTGCTACATATCTCATGATCACTTGATAAACTAGGTTAGCACTTAGGGTTTCATCAATTCACCAAAACCAAACTAGAGCTTTCAAAAACGCCTAGGGTTAGGGTTCCGGCAAGACAATGTGGCGCATTGACTGGGGCTGGCTGCTGGCACGACGTGGAGCATGATTGTGAGATGGCTTGGTGACACGGCGGCATGATGGCGCTAGAGCATGGTAGTGGATCTCAATGGTGGCGATGCTGGTGGACCTAGGGCGATTGTGCGGGAGGTGACGTGGGCACAACACGAGTAGGGCACGGTGGTGCTGGGTGTGGCGGCGCGGCGGCGTGAAGGCGTGGGCGTGGACGTCGGGCACGAGCGTGGGGCAAGGTCGTGGCAGCGTGATGAGCTATGGTGGCACAGCTAGGGATTCGGCGATGTCGGCGCGGGTTAGTACGGGTTAGGTCACGTTGCGGCGCTGCAGTCATAATAGAAAAGGAAACAGAAAAGGAGTTTGGAACCTGTATGTTTACTATTAACCAGACGCTCCGGTGGCAACGACCGGACGCTGTCACCCAGAGTCCGATCGACTCTAGAGAGGTTCAAAACCTCTCGAGTCATGACCGGACGCGTCCGATCCCAACTGACCGGACGCAACCAGAGTCCGGTCGATCCTATCTTCATCATCTTCGCTTGACCAGACGCAAGATCACCTTCTGACCGGACGTAGTGAGAACACCGTTCTAGCGTCCGGTCACTCCTTTGTAGCAATGGTTCACCTTCTATGAACTGACCAGACGCTGGACATCAGAGTCCGGTGTAGCGTCCGGTCACTCTTTTTCAGCAAATCTTCAAAGTCCTTCATGCCGCCTGTTCCCAATCAAGTCCCAACTTCAATAAGACCCAAATAAACACCAATTGGGACTAATGTGAGTGACCTCTCTCAAACCCTCAAAAATTTCAAAAATATTTTGCCTTAGGCTATAATTCTTTTTAAGAAAATAGGCAATAAAAGGGTTATTGAAGAGAAAAGACAAAACAACATTCATGCACATGCAATGCAATACTTGAAAGTAATTCTAGTTGCTTGTCAAGTTTGATCCAAGGTTAAGCTTCTTCATACGCTTTTCGGCGGTTATCTTAACCATGTTAGACAAGCCCTAAGTGCATTACCACAAAGTAAACATGTTGTATATTACAATGCAATGCAATGCAAGGGACAACGCAAGCTCATATTCTAGTGAAGTTGCTAAAATCAAGCACATCGAGCTCATTCCTTAACCTATAAAATGTTGCCTCATCTAGCAGTTTAGTGAAGATATCTGCCAATTGATCCTCGGTCCTTACACCTTCTAATGAAATATCATTCTTAGCAACATGATCTCTAAGAAAGTGATGGTGGATATATATGTGCGTGGTGCAAGAGTGTTGAACCAGATTATTAGCAAGTTTTACTACACTCTCATTGTCATACAAAAGAGGTACCTTTTCTAGAACTACATCATAGTCTAGCAAAGTTTGCTTCATGTAAAGTATTTGTGCATAACAAGCACCCACGGTAATGTATTCTGCTTCAGCAGTGGACAAAGCCACACTATTTTGCTTTTTAGAGGACCAAAACACAAGTGATCTACCAAGCAAATGACACCCTCCGGATGTGCTTTTTCTATCAACTTTACAACCAGCATAATTTGAACCAGAATAGCCAACTAATTCAAATCTAGCTCTTTTGGGATACCAAAGGTCAATGCTTGGTGTGTGCTTAAGATACCTAAGAATTCTCTTAACGGCAATCAAATGAGCTTCCTTATGATTAGCTTGAAATCTAGCACACATACACACACTAACACATGATGTCGGGCCTAGATGTGGTTAAATATAACAAGCTACCAATCATAGAGCGGTAGAGAGTTTGATCAACCATTTTATCTCCCTCGTCTAGGTCGAGATGTCCATTAGATGACATTGGTGTCTTGATTGGCTTACATTCATCCATATTGAACCTCTTGAGAAGATCCTTGGTATACTTTTCTTGAGAGATGAAAATCCCTTTTCTCATTTGCTTGACTTGAAAACCAAGAAAGAATATAAGCTCTCTAATTATTGACATCTCGAACTCCTTCGACATCAATTTACCAAACTCTTTGCAAGAATCTTCATTTGATGATCCAAAGATGATATCATCAATATATACTTGACAAATGAAGATATATCCATCGAACTTTTTAGTGAATAGTGTGGTGTTGACCTTCCCAATGGTGAAGCCCTTCTCAATGAGGAAATCCCGAAGATGCTCATACCAAGCACTTAGGGCTTGCTTAAGCCCATATAGCGCCTTGGACAACCTATAAACATGATTAGGATATCTAGGATCTTCGAACCCAAGAGGTTGATTAACATAGACTAGTTCATTAATAAAGTCATTTAAAAATGCATTTTTAACATCCATTTGATATAATTTCATTTCATGATGTGATGCATATGAAAGAAGGATACAAATGGCTTCAAGTCTTGCAACCGGTGCAAAGGTCTCTCTAAAATCCAATCCTTCAACTTGAGAGAACCCATTTGCAACTAGTCTTGCCTTGTTCCTTACAACAATGCCTTGATCATCTTGCTTATTATGGAACACCCACTTTGTTCCAATGACTCTTGCACCTTGTGGTCGCTCTTTAAGAGTACAAACTTCATTGCGGGTGAAGTTGTTCAATTCTTCATGCATGGCATTTATCCGATCCGGATCTTAAAGAGCTTCTTCTACCTTAGTAGGCTCAAAGCAAGAGACAAAAGAGTGATGTTCAATAAATGAAGCAAGCTTTTGAGAGCGAGTCATTACACCCTTTGATGGACTTCCTATGATGAGATCTTTTGGATGAGCTTATAGTAGAGGTGAGTTTCTTTTATCAATCACTTAAGGGGTAGGTTGTGGAGTATCAATATCTTGTGCTTGTACCACCATTTACTCATGGGAGACATGCGTATCTTCATTTTCTACTCTCCCATCTTTATCACCATCTTGTGGCACATTTGATGAAGAAGGTAGATTAATCACTTGTACATCATATTCATCATCTTGTGGCTTGATGTCTCCAACTAGAATATTCTTCATAGCCTCCCTCAATGGTTCATCACCTACATCATCAAGATTCTCATATGCTCCTTGGGAGCCATTAGATTCATCAAATTCCACATCATATATTTCTTCAACCAAGCCGGTGGCATGATTAAATACTCTATATGCTTTTAACTTTGATGAGTAACCAACAAGAGAACCAATATCACAACGTCTTTAAAACTTTCCTATGTGTTGCCGCTTCTTGTAGATGTAGCATTTGCAACCAAACACCCTAAAGAAGGAGATGTCCGGCTTTTTCCCATTGAGCAACTCATAAGGTGTCTTGCTAAGAAACTTTTGAAGGAATAGGTGGTTGGATGCATAACATGCAGTGTTGATAGCTTCTGCCCATAGAGCTTCGGGTGTGTTGTACTCATCAAGCATTGTTCTTGCTAGTGTGATTAATGGCTGGTTCTTTCTCTCAACTATACCATTGTGTTGAGGAGTCTATGTTGCGGAGATCTCATGTTTGATCCCAACTTCATCACAATAAGCTTTAATGTTTGTGTTGTTAAATTCTTTCCCATTATCACTTCTAATCTTCTTGAGCTTCACCTCAAACTCATTTTGTGCTCTCTTGGCAAACTTCTTGAAGCATGATGCAACTTCGGATTTGTCATGAAGAACACTGATGTGTATCTTGAATAGTCATCAACAATCACAAGACAATAAAGATTTTCTCCCAAACTTTTGTATGTTGTTGGTCTAAATAAGTCTATGTGAAGGAGCTCTAGCACTCTTATTGTTGACATGAAAGCTTTTGTAGGATGAGTGTTTGCAACTTGTTTGCTAGCTTGACATGCACTACAAAGCTTGTCCTTCTCAAACTTCACATCCTTCAACCCTCTCACCAAATCATTCTTCATTAGCTTCTTGAGTGAGCTCATCCTAATATGAGCAAGTCTTCTATGCCATAGCCACCCAAGTGTTGTTTTGGTGAATAGGCATGTCTTCAAATTAGCATCTTCGGAGGTGAAATCTACTAGATATAGGTTGTTGTATCCAAATCCCTTGAATATCACTTGATCATCATCTTTCTTGGATACAACCACTTCCTTCTCGGTAAATAGGAATTAAAAGCCAAGATCACACAATTGTCCAACGGATAGCAAGTTGAAACTCAATGAAGCAACATATAGTACATTTGAGATTGAATGATCATTTGATATTGCCACTTTGCCCAATCCTTTAACTTTGCCATTTGAATTATCTCAAAATGTGATTCTTTCTTGTCCATCTACTTCATCTAGTGAGGTGAACATACAAGGATCACCGGTCATATGTTGTGTGAAACCACTATCAATTACCCAATGACTTTCACTGGTCTTATAGTTCACCTACACACAAGAGATCAAGCTTTGGGAACCCAAACTTGTTGAGAGCCCTTGACTTTTTCAACAAGTGACTTTGCAACCCAAATTTTCTTATGCCTATTCTTGTTGGGAGGTCCTAAGAATATAACTTTCATCTTTCTACTAGAGTCCTTTCTAAACATGTAATGAGCATTGAAAGCAAAGGGTCTAGCATGCTTGGGCAAGAGTTGTGGTGGTGGAGTTTGACACTCATGGGCAAAGTGACCTTCTTGTCCACACTCAAACACCTCTTTGGCTTTGACTTTGACTTGTGTTGTTGTTGTTGAGCTTGAGCCTTCTTCTCTTGGTTTGCCAAGTACCCAATGCCACTTCTATCCATCTTCATGATGGTGTTCATTAGTAGTTCACTTTGAAGATATTTGCCTCTTGTGAATTTGCTCAATCCAATCTTGAGATATTCTTTTTCCAATTTAAGCTTCTTGTTCTCTTATTTGAGTGCATCATCATTTTTCTCTTCCTTGAGTCTCTTGTTTTCTTCTTTGAGCTTCTCATTCTCAAGAATCAAATCACCATCATGATCAAGAGTTTTTAACACTATAGTGTTGGTGGTTTTGAGTTCTTCAAGATCTTTCTTGAGCTTTTTATTATCATGCTTGAGCTTGACATACTCATCATAGTTGTCGGTTTCAACCACTTGCTTGCCTTTGCCACTAGATCCTTGCTCAATGCTCTCAACAATTAAATCATCACATGATGTAGCTATATCAATCTTAACAACATCATTAGTAGCATCATGTGGCTCATTGGATAAAAATTCTTGAGCGATAACAAGATTATCATGATTGATCTTGAGAGTAGTATATTCTTCTTTTAGCATATTGTGGCTAGTGATGAGCTCATTATGTATCCTCTCAAGTTTATCATGTTTTTCTTTAAGCTCTTTCTTAGAGGATTTGAGTTCCTTGAGTTTGGATGACATAGCATCATTTGCTTCTCTAAGCTTAACGCTAGCCTTTTCTGCTATGTCACATTTAGCTAAAAGAGAGTCATTCTTAATTTCAAGCTTTTCATTCTTAGCTCTAGTCTTTCTAATGATCTTAGTGTATTGATTTAGCAATTTAACAAGATCATCATATGAAGGTGATTTAAATTCATCATCATCACTATCACTATCATCATTGTTAGCATGATCATTGCCACTACTATCATCATTATTTTATACCTTTCGTTCACCCTTGACCATAAGGCATAGGTGTGTAGAGGATGATGACGGTGGTGTTGGTGAAGATGATGAGGAGTCAATCACAATGGCGGCCACCTTCTCATTGTCACTATCATCATTGGATGAGCAACTAGATGAATCAATGTCCGTGAGCCAATCACCGACGATGTATGCCTTCCCATTTTTCTTCTTCTTGTGGACGTCCTTCTTCTTGCCATCCTTCTTATTGTATGGCTTGTTTTTCTTCTTCTCATCATTATCTTCATCACTTGAGTCATCTTTTTTGCCCATGTACTTTTTCTTATACTTGTCTTTCTTGGGCTCGGTGCATTGATGAGCTAGATGACCAAGTTCTCCACAATTGTAGCAATCCATCTCGGAGATTGGCTTCTTTCTTATGCTAGTGAAAAACTTCTTTTTCTTGCCATCAAACTTGACGCCATTCCTGTTAAGCTTCTTTAGCATCTTGGCGGTTTTTCTCACCATGCGAGCAAGACTTGCATCATCAACTTTATCATCACTTAAACTCTCATACTCAATTCTTGCTTTGCCCTTCTCTTGGCTAGCCTTGAATGCTAAGTCTTTGTCTTTCTTCTTAGTAGAGGATGATCCATCTTGTGGTGTGATGTGCATGTATATCTCATGAGCATTGATCTTTCTCAAGATTTAAGTTGTTGTAGCGATGGAAAGATCACCTTGATGAAGCACGATCATAATATGCCCGAATTTATCAATAGGGAGGACACTCAAAATTTTTCTTACAACATCAGATGGTTGCGTTTGAGTGAGTCTAAGCCCATTGACTTCCTCTACAAGAATATTTAAGCATGAGTACATTTTATTAGCACTCTCTTTAGGAAGCATCTTAAAAGAATTGAGCTTTTTCATTACGAGATGATAGCGTTCCTCATGCTCGCTCTTAGTTCCCTCATAGAGCGCACAAATATCCGACCATAGTGTATGGGCATCCTTGTGGTACCTCACCCGGTTAAACACATCTTTGCAAAGGCCTCTAAAGATGGTGTTTCGAGCCTTTGCATTCTATTTCTCATAGTTCACTTCATCGCCTTGAAGGTGCGTGGGATCTTGAGATTTTGGGAATCCTTGTGAGGTGGCTCTAAATATTCTAACATCTAAAGCTTCTAAATACGCCTCTATGTGGATTTTCTAATAAGGAAAATCATCCCCCTCAAAGATAGGAGGAGGTCCATCCCCATAAGACATCTTTCTCTAGGCGGTTAAGCCTAAATACGTGAGCACGAGGCTCTAATACCAATTGAAAGGATCAAGATACCCAAGAGGGGGTGAATTGGGCTAATTCTAAAATTCTTTATAATAATTAAACCCTACGGTTAGCCCACTTCACCCCTTGTGCCTAGAAAGTGTTTCTATTGTTCTACCGCACTGAAAGTGCATTTGCCCCCTATGTGGGTTTTGGTGTATTGATGACATCTAAATTAGGGACTAATATGATCTTAATGAGATATGTCGTAGCTATTAGTCCCATGAAAGATTCAAAGAGTTGATAAAGATGAAATGGTATCCCTCAATTCTTGAAGTTGAAAAGGTGGACAAACTCAAAATGCTCTCCAAAAGTTTTAATTTTATTTTTGAGTTTAGGATCCGCCGCACTATAAAGAGGGATGCAAATTTAGTTGGTCCGAGGAAGATAGAGTGCTCAAGCATAATAATAAAATCAAAAGAGAGACACTCTAGCACTCCATGAGCACGTAGATTATTTTTCTATGACTGTCGGTGTCGGAAGTCCCGACGTAAGCTAGAACTCTCGATAGTCGGAAGTCATGACTCTTGCCAGAAGTTCTGACTCCCAATCACTTAGCCTGCGCAGTAACTATGGATGTCGGAAGTCCCGATGTGAGTCGGAACTTCCAACAGTCGGAAGTCCTGACCCAAGCCGGGAGTCCCAACATCGATGGTTCTATTGGCCATCTATCTGCGCTCATCGGAAGTCTCAACATACATCGAAAGTTCTGACTGTTGGAAGTCCCTACTCAAGATGGAAGTCCCGGCATCAGCGGTGCTGGCTGGTTATTTAACTATGCACGTCGGAAGTCCCAACGTACGTTGGAAGTTCTGACCGTTGAAAGTCTCGATGTTTGCCGGGAGTTCCGACATTGACTTACACATGCGGACTTCTGACCCTATGTGTACAGTGTTTTCTGTTAACGTCGGAAGTCTCAAGATCTGTGTCAGAACTTTCAACATAGATCTGAATGGTTAGATTTTCACTTGGAGTATAAATACCACTCTCTTAACTTCTAACCATTACTGACTCATTTACAGCTAACCCACTTCGTGCTTAAGAGCTCCCAAGCAACTAAAGCACCCCTCTCCTTCCCCCTTTGCTCTAATCTTTGATTCCCTTAGGGTTTT
The DNA here is from genome assembly GCF_019320115.1 of Miscanthus floridulus. Lineage (NCBI taxonomy): Eukaryota > Viridiplantae > Streptophyta > Magnoliopsida > Poales > Poaceae > Miscanthus > Miscanthus floridulus. The sequence goes on from NC_089595.1 coordinate 107,192,089, forward strand.
GAGTGAAAGGAGAGTGGATTAAGTGAGAGCATCACTTTGGCAAGCTTGAGCACTTGATTTCTTCGTCGAGCCAATTGATTTTGTGTCTATTACTCTTAGGGCTTTGCCCCTAGCCGACTAGGCATTGCCCAAGAGCTTTTATCTTGTGGAAGAGCCTTGAGAAGTTTATATCATCCTTCGATTTCTTAGTGGAAAGCTCAAGTGAGCTTTGTGGTCGCTTTGAGAGAGGCAAGGAGGTGGAAGAGGCTCCGACCTTGGTGGTCATCTCAATAACGAGGACATAGGAGCTCCTTTGTGGGGTTGTCGAATCTTGGGATAAATCCTTATGTCCCGCATGCTTGTTGTTGTTGTGATTGCTAGAGATTACTTGTATTTGTTTGTCTCTTTCTCTCCTAAACTTCCATTTTAGGGTTTGGACTCGATCTACGGTTTGGAGGCATTATGGAGTTAAGGGAGTGACTCAACATCTTCACCAAACCACTAGGAAGTGAGGTTGTAAGATTATTTATTCGCAAAGTTAAATTTAGCACTGCTTTTGTAGTTCACGTAGGTGTCGGAACTGCTGACATTTGCATCGGAACTTCTAACAACGTCGGGAGTTCTGATCCAAACACCGGGACTTCCAACATTGACTGATAGATTTGAACTTAGCATTTGCAGTAAATTTTAGATACGCCTATTCACCACCCTCTAGGCATTATGAGATCCTTTCAATTAGTATCAGAGTGAGGTCTTCTCTTTGCGCTTTACCGCGTGAGAAGAAACAATGTTGGAGTCCAACAAGATGTAAGTCGTTGCCGTCGAAATGGCTAAGAAAATAGCTAAAGAGTTGATGAGTGCTCAAGCCAAGATCTTTCAAGATGAAATGAAAAAGATGCAAGATGAGATGAGCAAGATGAAGGAAGAATTGTGCAAGTAGGTTGAAGATGCAATAAGTGGCAAGAATGATACGAGTGACAAGAATGAAACAAACAAAGATGTCGCTAGTGATATTGGAGCCGGTGAGCATGCTCATGGAAAGGGAATATATTCAAACATGAGCTTTGACAATGGACAACTCATAAAAGGTTCAACACTACATACTCCACCCGTCAACATTGGCAAGCCACCTCACTTTGATGGAACAAGATACACCGATTGGTCTTACAAGATGAAGATGCATCTCATTGCCGCAAGACTTTGGGAAGTTGTGGATGTTGGTGTGATAATTCCTACCAATGAAAATAGAGAGATAACTCCAAAAGAAGTGCACAACCTCCATCAAAATGCATAAGCCGTAGCATTGCTTGTGTCAAGCCTAGCTTTGGATGAGTTTAGAAAAGTGAATGGAATAGAAAGTGTAAAACAAATTTGGGATACTTTGAAAGTGTCATTTGAAGGAGATAAAAGTGTGAGAAAAGGAAACATTGAGTTGCTTCATGGTGAATTGGAAAGATTTGTATTCTTACAAAATGAAACAACACAATCCATGTTTGATAGGCTCATGGCATTGGTCAACCGCATAAGAGCTCTTGGAAGCACCGAATGGGATGAAAACAAGGTTGCTAGAAAAATGTTGAGAACCTATAGAGCCAAGAACAAAATGCTAGCATCCATGATCATGGAAAGGCCTGGTTATAATGAGATGACCTCTCAAGAAGTTCTTTCAAAACTCAAGCATCATGAGTGTCTAGATGAAGATGCAATCAATGCTCACAATCAAAATCCTAATGCAATGGGATTCAACAAGAGTGCAGCCCTTAAAGCAACTCAACAATATGAAGGTCAAGGTTTAGGTCAAGAAAAGAAGAAGAAAGTGAAGGATGATTCCTCAAGTGGAGAAGAAGATTCCGATGCAGAGGTTGCATTTGTTATTAAAAATCTTAGAAAGTTTATGAAGAAGAAAAGCAACCATAAGACCTATGGTGATGGAAAGAGAAGGTTCAAAAAGAGATTTTGCTATGGATGTGGTCAAACCGGTCACTCCATAGCCGATTGTCCTAATGAGAAAAAGAAGCACAAGCACGACTGAAAGGTCCTTGTTTGGTTTTGGTAATTGAGTGACAACCTAGGTAGACTAATTGTGTTTATGTGAGATACACATGTGATTAGTCCACAGGTACATGTGTGTGAGCAACATATGCCATGAAGGTGAAAATGGCTTGGAGATGTTGCAAAGCTCACAACATGTGATGATGAAGGAGCTTAAATGCACATGAGACATGACATTGAGTCATGTGATCAAGGTGGAGAAGATCAAGACAAGACTTGGCTTGATGGACCGGTTGCAAGCGTGAAGGGCAAGTCAAAGGCTTTGGAGTGATGGACCGCGTGGTGGTGAAGCTTGAGCAAGACTTGGCGCCGATGGACGATGGCAACGGTGAAGAGAAAGTGAAGTCAAGATCGATGAACCAATATGATCACGTGATGATATGAAGTGGATCATATCATTGTTCATTATGTTGGTGCATGTGTTGCATCGATATTGGAGGAGATGGAATGAAATGTATAAGGCAAAGGTATAACCTAGGGCATTTCATTTCACCAGTCACAGGTGTGTAGAGAAGTTAATGACCAGGTTTAGGATAGATGGCTGTACTATCAAGAGGGGCAAACTTGTTTGCATATCGGTCATCTAGTGCCACTTGAGTGATCTAACTTTGCATCATTGCTAGGATCGAGTGGCGTGGAAAGTTGAGTGGCTAATCCTTTGGAAAATGTTTCTGAAAAGCTAACACACATACACATGGTGGTGTACACTTGGTGGCGTTGGCACATTTGCAAAGGAGAAGAAGTTAGAGTTGTTGTGAATCAACTTAGAGAAGAGAAAAAGGTTTTTTGGTGTACTCCGAACTATAGGATGGTCCTTGGATTGGAATACTACTTTGATCCATTGTGATTTGGACCAAGTATGCATGTGGGATGTTAAGCTTTCCAAAATGTCTAAGATCATCGAAATCAGAGTTCGAAGCTAAGAGTTATAGCCATTTTAGCACCGAAAGGTCTGTGACCGGACGCTGCGCGAAAAACAACCGGACGCTGGGTTCCAGCGTCCGGTCCCAGCATCCGGTCAGTGCTTTTAGCATGTCCAGAAGCGACCGGACACTGGGAGAGTCCGGTCAGTGATGACCGGACGTGTTCGGTCACTGAAAAACATCGCTGGAACCTCTCTGTTAGTGACTGGACGCTGGGTTTTAGCGTCCGGTCATCCTGAATCTTGCCCAGTGAAGGGGTAACGGCTAGTTTAGCCCATAGGGCTATAAATAGAAGTGGTGGCCGGCCTTGGGCTATTTGCTGAGCACCCTCACGCCTATGTGGCTTGTGTAGGAGTGCTTGGATGTCCTCTAACTCACTTTTTCTTGCAAGAGTGCGAATTGATTGCGAGTGAGTGTGATTCTAGTGTGTTGCATTGTGAGATTGGATCGAGTGGCACTAGGTGATTGAGTTGCAAGCCAGTGGTGCTTATTACTCTTGGAGGTTGCCACCTCCTAGATGGCTTGGTGGTGGTCTCCATCGAAGCCCGCAAGAAGCTTGTGCGGTGCTTCGGAGAAGAGTTTTGTGAGGGGCATTGTGCTCACCCTACGGGAGCCACGAAGAGCAACTCTAGTTGAGCGTGTCATTGAGCTACCCTCACTTTCGGGGTAGGTTCTTACGGTGCCCGACGTGCGGGCTTGGCGGGTGATGCCAATTAGCCGCCGAACCACCAAGTGAGCGGTCGACACAATAGGGACGTAGCATGTTGGCAAACACGTGAACCTCAAGAGAAAATCACCGTGTCAACCTTGTTCTTCCCGTTGGTTTGTAATCCCCTTACACAAGCTTGTGATTACTTTTATATACATTGTGCTTGTGTAGTTGCTCTTATAATTAGTTAGCTTGTGTAGCTCACTAATTACTTTCTTGCTTGTGTAGCATAGAAGTAGCTTCCTTGCATGGCTAATTTAGTTTGTGTAACCTTGTTAGTCACTTTGCTTAGTTTGTGTAGCTAAGTATTTACGCTCTCTAATTTGACATTGGTTGCCTTGTTATTGAGCATTGCTAGTGAGCTTAGTTGCCTTTGTGCTTTTGCTTACTAGCATATGTAGGAGCTCCCTCATTGCTTGAAATACTAGTAACATAGGTTTGTGTGACCTTGCTTCTAGAATTGGTTAGGTGAGCTCTAGTTAGCCCAGCACCTTTGTTGCTTAATTAGTATCTTTGGAAGGTGCTAGAGAACATAAATAGAGGGGTGTAGTCTTGGCTAGACCAATAGTTTTAATTCCACACTTGTTTCGGTTAGCCGACGTGATTAATTTTAGAAAGGACTATTCACCCCCCCTCTAGTCCGTCATCTCGACCTTACAACGACAAGGATGAAGACAAGAAGAACAAAGGCAAGAAGAGAGGTGAAGCTTATCTTGGGGAAGAATAGGAGTCAAGTGATAGTGACTCAAGTGATGATGAGAAGAAGAAGAAGGGAGTCGCAAACATCGCCATCCACCACTCTTCTTCACCGACCATGATCTTCCCCGACTCAACTTCACCACCAAAACTATTCTCCAACCTATTGTCACCACCGAGGCTCTTCTCCAACCTCATCGACAACGACTACTATACCCCAACTTGTCTCATGGCAAAAGGGGAGAAGGTACATACTACACTCGTTTCCTCTAGTGATGAGAATGATAGTTTTGATGAGAACATAGAAGAAATTGAAGTAACTATGATAAAGAAATTTGGTAAAAAGGCCTTCTCTAAAATAAAAATGCTAATAAAGAAATTAGAGAAGAGGGATAGATGCTTAGAAATGCAAGGAGATATAATCACTCAAGAGAGAGAGAAAAATCTTGCACTTGAAGCATCTATCGCCGAGGAAAAGATGAAGGTTGAGAAGTTAGCCGTAGAATTGTCTTTAGCCAATAACTCAATTGGGAAATTGACTAAGGAACATTCCTTGGCTAATGATCAAGTAGCTAGCCTCAAGAATGAGAAGAATATAGCTCAAGAAAGCCTCACAAGCTTGGAAGAAAAATATCAAAATGTTGAGCTAAACTATAGTACTCTTTGGGCTAGCACTTCAACTTCTCCTAAGGCAACTGAAGACTCTAATGTCTCTACTAGTGATAGTTATAAAAGATGCTATAAAATTGATGTGAATGCATATACAACTAACCTTGTTGAGTTAGAGAAGAAAAACAAGGAGATTCATAGGTTGAAGATGATATTAAAGAATGGGTGCAAGTGTCAAGAGCAATCCAACAAGACTATATACAAGTCATCAAGGCACCCATCAATCAAGGAAGGCATTGGCTACAATAGGTATGATGGAAAGGCCAATGGAAAGAACATGATCAATGGTGTGCCTTGTGTGAAGTTCAACAAGGGCATTGCTCTTGATGAGCTAATATACAAGGCCAACAACAAGGTCTATATTCCAAAGATCCAACCTACAAGTAACAAGACAATCAAGACGAAGCAATCCGATGGCCCCAAGCCACAAGCACCATTTCCACGGTGCTATGCTAGTGACTATATGTGTTATTAGGGCAAGGATGGCAAGATTGTGGTTAAGTATGTTGGTGCCTAAAAGAGAAAGGAAATTATGAGGAGTGTTTGGGTGCCCAAGTTTATATGACTGACCCCCTAGGACCCAAATTTTTTTGGGTACCTAAAACAAAAGCTTAATTTGTCCTTGTAGAAATATTCCTTCGGTGGAACAAGTTGGGTGTTGGATAGTGGATGCACTAATCATATGACCGGAGAGAAGGACATGTTCACATCATTCCAACCAAATCATGATCATAGTGGAAATATTGTGTTTGGTGACAATGGAAAAGGAGAAGTCCTCGGTTTGGGTAAAATTGCTATATCAAATGATAATTCTATTTCTAATGTTTTACTTGTGAATTCGTTGAGATACAATTTGTTGTCCATTTCACAACTTTGTGAGATGGGTTACAATTATCTCTTTACGGATAAGGGTGCAGAAGTCTATAGAAGGGAGGATTCCTCTATTGCATTTATGGGTCATTTAAAAGGGAAACTCTATCTAGTTGATTTTATATCTAATAGAGTAAATCCTGAGACTTGTCTAATGGCAAAATCTAGCATGGGTTGGTTATGGCATCGCCGACTTGCCCATGTTGGGATGAGGAACTTGGCCAAACTTTAAAAGGACAAACACATCCTTGGACTAATAAATGTTTCTTTTGAGAAAGATAGGTTTTGTAGCGCATGCCAAGGGGGAAAATAAGTTGGAGCTAAATATCCCATCAAGAATGTTGTGACAACTAAAGGGCCATTGGAGTTGCTTCACATGGACATATTTGGACCCATAGCTTACATAAGCATTGGTGGTAACAAATATGGTTTTGTAATTGTTGATGATTATTCTCATTTCACTTGGGTATTCTTTTTGCATGAAAAGAGTGAAGTCCAAGGTATCTTTAAGATGTTTGCAAGAAGAGCCCAAAATGAGTTTGATGTCAAAATTAAGAGAGTTAGAAGTGACAATGGGACGGAGTTCAAGAACACCAACATTGAAGAGTTTCTTGATGAAGAAGGAATCAAGCATAAGTTTTCGGTTCCATACACTCCACAATAAAATGGTGTTGTGGAGAGGAAGAACTGAACGCTCATAGAAGCCGTAAGAGCAATGTTGGATGAATACAAGACTCCAACCAACCATTGGGCGGAAGCGGTTAACACGGCATGCCATGCTATCAACTGCTTATATCTTCACAAGATAAGAGAAAAGACCGCCTACGAACTTCTAACCGGTAAAAAGCCTAAGGTGCACTACTTTAGAGTCTTTGGATCCATGTGTTTCATACTTAACAAGAAATCCAAAAGCTCTAAGTTTGCACCAAAGGTTGATGAAGATTTCATGCTTGGCTATGGTACTAACAAACATGGATATCGTGTTTTCAATAAAACCACCGGTTTGATTGAAATCGCGATAGACATGACTTTTGATGAAACCGACGGCTCTCAAAAAGAGCAAGTCAATGTTGAGAATGTAGGTAATGAAGAAGCTCCACATGAAGCAATCAAGAAGCTTACTGTTGGTGAAGTAAAGCCCGTTGAAGACGAAGATGAAGACCATGTTGTACATGATGATCTTGATCCAACTATTTATCATGTTCCATCAAATGAACATGGTGAAGCTTCCGCAATAAGAAATAATCAAGATGGGAGATCAAATGAAGCACAAGGTCATTCTCATAAAGATGGTGTCAATAATGAGCAAGTTCACCCTCAACTCAACAATGAAGAAAGAAGTGAAGTCAGCCCTCCACAAGCTCATGATTGTGATCTTCCAATCGATCATGACCGTGATGATGATGATGATGGCCCTATCTAAAGATCAACTCAAGTGCCACATCCTAGAGTGCATCAATCCATTCAACGGAATCATCCTGTTGATAACATATTAGGGAGCATTCAACGAGGGGTAACTACACATTCTTGTTTAGCAAGTTTTTGTGAATATTACTCGTTTGTTTCTCCTTTGGAACCTCGTAGGGTGGAAGAGGCACTTGATGATTCGGATTGGATGATAGCCATGCAAGAGGAGTTGAATAACTTCACTCGGAATGAAGTCTGGTCCTTGGTGGAAAGGCCCAAGCAAAATATGATTGGAACCAAGTGGGTCTTCCGCAATAAGCAAGATGAGCATGGGGTGGTAACAAGGAACAAGGCAAGGTTGGTGGCTCAAGGATTCACTTAAATTGAAGGCTTGGATTTTGAGGAGACCTATGCACCGGTGGCTAGGCTAGAATCAATTCGTATTCTACTTGCCTATGCCGCTCATCATGATTTCAAGTTATATCAAATGGACATGAAAAGTGCATTTCTCAACACCCCCTATCCGAGTTGGTGTATGTAGAGCAACCACCGAGCTTTGAGGACCCCAAGTATCCAAACCACGTCTATAAGCTCGACAAGGCACTCTATGGGCTCAAACAAGCCCCTAGAGTTTGGTATGATTGTTTGAAGGATTTCCTACTCAAACAATGTTTTGAGATAGGAAAGGCTGATGCTACTTTGTTTACTCGCAAAGTCAATAATGATATTTTGTTTGCCAAATATATGTCAATAACATAATATTTGGTAGTACTAATGTGGCTTTTTGTGAGGAATTTAGTAGGATTATGACAAATAGGTTCGAGATGTCCATGATGGGAGAGTTGAAGTTTTTCCTTGGATTTCAAATCAAGCAACTCAAGGATGGCACGTTCATAAGTCAAACCAAGTAGATCAACGACATGTTGAACAAATTTAACTTAGATAAGGCCAAGCCCATCAAGACACCCATGCCAACCAATGGACATCTTGATCTTGATCAAGGAGGAAAGAACGTCGATCAAAAGGTATATCGCTCCATGATTGGATCACTTCTTTACCTTTGTGCATCTAGGCCCGATATTATGCTTGGTGTGTGCATGTGTGCATGATTTAAAGCTAATCCAAAAGAATGTCATTTGATGGCTATTAAGAGATTTTTCCGGTATTTAGTGCACACTCCTAATCTTGGCTTGTAGTATCCTAAGGGCTCCACTTTTGAGTTACTTGGCTATTCCGATTCGGACTATGCCGGTTGCAAAGTAACTCAAAAGAGTACTACCAGGACTTGCCAATTTATTGGTCGATCCTTGGTGTCTTGGAGCTCTAAGAAGTAAAATTTCATTGCTTTGTCCACCACTGAAGCTGAGTATGTGGCAGTCGGCGCTTGCTGTGCCCAACTACTTTGGATGAAGCAAACACTAAAGGACTTTGGATGTGAGTTAACCAAGATTCCACTTTTGTGTGACAATAAGAGTGCCATTAAGTTGGCAAACAACCTTGTAAACCACTCTCAAACAAAGCTCATAGACATCCGACATCATTTTTTGAGAGACCACAAAGCCAAAGGAGATATCGCCATTCATCATGTGAGCACCGAAAAGCAATTAGTCGATATCTTCACAAAGCCCCTAGAAGAGTCAAGATTTTGTGCTTTGAGGAGTGAACTAAATATTATTGATTCTCGTAATGTGGCTTGATCCCTTGCACACACATTTTGTTTGATCTAGTTAGGAGAAAGGAATTAAGAAAACATTATGTGACACTTTCAAAATCTATTTTATAATTTTCATGAGTGACTATTGCTTTGTGTTGGTTGAATGAAATCTAGTCACTTGTGAAAATGTTAGTGTCCATCCTATTTTTACCCTACATGGTAGAGTGAGTACAGGTTGAGGTGTTTTTCTGCTTCTCTACGTTGGAAGTCCCGACGACCGGAAGTCCCAACTCACGTCGGAACTCCTGACCGCCGGAAGTCCCAACGTAGATCTAGATTTTTGACCGCCGCGTCGTCCATATTGACCGCGCCACACCATTTCACCATCTCATTTACTCGGCCCAGTCCCTTCTCCTACGGTTATTCTCTCCCTCCCCTACCTCCCGTCGCCCTTAATCTCTCTCCATGCGCCATCATCGCCTCTCCTCACGCCACCGCATCACGCCTTGCCCGCACCTCTGCCCTGCTAGGAGCTCCAGCCCCCATTCCTTCTCATTGTGCCGCCGAAGGCCTTACTGGTAGTCCCGACCTCCCCACCCCCGTTCCACCGCCCGTGCCCTTTATTTCCTTGGATCGTGGTGGACATTCAATTTGTGTGGTGGAGGTGTTTGCATTCATCGATTTCTTCGTGGCCTATGGATTTAGTTCCTCTTCATCTCCTTCCTCTCTCAATTCAAGGTACCACCATGGCATCCTAACCCTAACTCCAATGTACCTTGCATTTTGAATCTATTCCTTCTTCCTTTCTACTCTATCTCCCTTGTATGAATGTATGTCATGATTTGAAGCCCCATGAATGGGATGGTCACCTTGACCATCGAAGGTCTCGAAGACCATCAAAGGTTCTGACCATTGGAACTCCCGACGCCTGGCTAGAACTCCCGACTGTCGGAAGTACCAACTATGGCCAGAACTCCCGACCCTAGGGTGCCACTCCATTCCTGTTTCTTCACTTCTCGATGTTCATTCGCATCTCCTTATATTATTTCTTAAGTTCCACTTCATGTTATTTGTAGTCATGGATGGTGGAAGTCCTTCGTGTCATCAGGAGAAGCGTTCCAAGAAGAACCAGGACCATGCCACTGTCCCTAGACCATCTGGTTGCACCAAGGTGTCATATCAGCATGGTGGTGTTGGTGCTTCCCATGCTGCCTATCACCGTGACGATCAAGGGTCATCGGCTGTCGCTCCTCCTCCTACCCCGGCCTTTGTTGGGATTGTGTTGATTATTGATGAAGAAGAGAAAGCTCTTGAGCGTGTCGGCTGCACCATTGCTGCTCCACCTGTTCACACCCCGTCTATTGGACTAGGCTTCGTCTCTCAGCTTGTTCCCTTCCCGGTTGTGTCGCCGATCATGCGGGAGCCCGCCATGGCTCCCAATCTAGCTGGTGGTTGGACTCCTCCTCTACCAGTGGACTATCATCACCAGGTTAAGGACATTAGGTCCATGAGGGGCAGGAACCTTTATGCTGAGGATGAGAAGGATCTACGACTTGAGTATCGCTTCTGGCACCCCTTCCATTATGACTTTTATGATTCCATTCTATATCAGAAGTTTTTGAAGAAGAGGGAGCCACCGGTCCTTCAGATGAAGTGCATTGATGCATACTCTCTTGGCAAGTACAAGGAACCTGAGCTGGAGCAGATGGTTAGGATATACACTCAATGGGGCTGTCCTACCTGCTAGAGTTTAGGAAGCATTGGAACAACAAGCTAATCCGTTAGTTTTATGCTTCTTATCATCATGAGAGAGACCCTACCGGTGCTGTTGACATTATTCATTGGACCACTGAAGGCAAGCATTATAAGGTGGACTTCATTACTTTCTCTCACCTTCTTGGTTTGAGTCACAGCGACCGCACTACTACTGAGTTGACGAAGTATGAGGATCTCGCTTTGGAGGAGTACCAACATATGTATCTTGATGGACACATAGCTGATGGACAGACAATGTTTCTGAAGCCCTACTATTATGTTCTGAACAACATCTTGCGATAGATCTTGTATCCAAAGGTAGGTGACTCTACCTACCTTCATGATGATTCACAGAAGGTGCTTCAGCGATTTGACGATGAGTTTTAGAAATTTTCCATCAGCAGATACATTTGGAACAAGATACATGATGCTACTGAGGATTCAGGTAAAGCATCTTTCTTATGCATTGTACATTATGCATGTCATTGAGCAAGTATCCGGCATCCGATTTCCCTATTACACTCAGCAAAAGCTCCTCAACATATCCAACAAGACCTCCATCATTGCTGCTAGAGAACTAAGGGAGAAAGCTGAATGCAGCCAAAGCTAAAGGGAAAGGTGCTTCGGGTTCTCGCTCTCGCCGTGGTGCTTCAACACCTACCGCTGCTGCTACTCGCTCTTCTAGTGCCGAGCCCCTCTCTTTGTCCTCCTCTGGAAAGAAGCCCAATAGGTTCAAGTTCCTAATGACAACATGTTTGGACAGTGTTGTGCTAGTGCTCAACATGAGCACGATATTCAAGAGAGGCTATATCGGTTGGAACATCACACAAGGATTGTCTCTTCTCCTCCACCGCCTGTTTGTGCCTCCCCATGATCCGTTGGCTCTATATGATGAGGCTTGTGCGGCCTACAAAGATGATGCGACTTCTCGCCCTTATGGCAAGGGCAAGGCGATGGAAGAAGATGAGGATTACATCGAGGACGATGATGATGAAGACGACAACGGTGGTGACGACGGTGACCACTGATGAGGATGATGACTACGAAGATGAGTAGTTAGTTTTTCATGCGGCCTACCCCTTTTAGCACTTGTTGACAAAGGGGGAGTGTTAGGCTTTGATATCTTATAATAAGTTAGTTGGTTATTTTGTTTGGAGACTTTTTAAAACCCTTAGCATGTAAGCACTTTGTCGTGTGGTGGCCACTTTATGATGGACAAATATCTATACATGTTTGTGATGAATGATTGTAGGATAAGTCATGATTATCTATCTAGCTTATTAACTTGTGCTTGTCTCTACTTATGATGGTGCATGTATTTTGATGGTCATTTGTTGCTTCAAATTTCTACTTTGAAATATTGGCCATCCTATTCTTTTTATTTGTTGTGTGAAATAACATGTCATATTGCAATTTTTTTTCATAGATATCTATTTGTCACACACACTTGTTGCACCTCACGGATTGCAAATTTTAGGGGGAGCTTTTGTCTTGAGGTATGCAAATCATGTATAGATGATTCTAATTGATATTCAAATTCATGCATACATCAAGGGGGAGCTCTTCATAAATCTTAGGGTTCAAAAGCTTTAAATTCTTTATTATTATAAAAGCCTAAGTTGGTTGTCATCAATTACCAAAAAGGGAGAGATTAAAAGTATATTTGCCCCCTATGTGGGTTTTGGTGTATTGATGATATCCAAATTAGGGACTAATATGATCTTAATAAGATATGTCGCAGCTATTAGTCCCATGAAAGATTCAAAGAGTTGATAAAGATAAATGGTATCCCCCAATTCTTGAAGTTGAAAAGGCGGACGAACTCAAAACGCTCTCCAAAGGTTTTAATTTTATTTTTGAGTTTAGGATCCGCCGCACTATAAAGAGGGATACAAATTTAATTGGTCTGAGGAAGATAGAGTGCTCAAGCATAATAGTAAAATCAAAAGAGAGACACTCTAGCACTCCACGACCACGTAGATTATTTTTCTATGACTGTCAGTGTCGGAAGTCCCTGACAGTAAGCCGAAACTCCCGATAGTCGGAAGTCATGACTCTTGCCGAAAGTTCTAACTCCTAGTCACTTAGCCTATGCAGTGACTGTGGATGTCGAAAGTCCCGACGTGAGTCAGAACTTCGGGCAGTCGGAAGTCACGACCCAAGCCGGGAGTCCCGACATCGGTGGTTCTGCTGGCCGGCTATCTGCGCTCGTCAGAAGTCCCGACATACATCGGAAGTTCCAACTGTTAGAAGTCTCGACCCAAGCCGGAAGTCCTAGCATCAGCGGTGCTTGCTGGTTATTTAACAACGCACTGTCAGAAGTCCCGACGTACGTCGGAAGTTCCGATCATCGAAAGTCCTGACGTTTGACAAGAGTTCCGACTTTGACTTGCACACGTGGACTTCTGACCCTATGTGTACAGTGTTTTCTATTAACGTCGGAAGTCCCAAGATCTGCGCCGGAACTTCCAACGTAGATCTGAACGGTTAGATTTTCACTTGGAGTATAAATACCACTCTCTTAACTTCTAACCAGTTACTGACTCATTTACAGCTGACCCACTTTGTGCTTAAGAGCTCCCAAGCAACTAAAGCACCCATCTCCTTCCCTCTTTGCTCTAATATTTGATTCCCTTAGGGTTTTGAGTGAAAGAAGAGTGGATTAAGTGAGAGCATCACTTTGGCAAGCTTAAGCACTTGACTTCTTCGTCAAGCCGGTTGATTTTGTGTCTATTACTCTTGAGGCTTTGCCCCTAGCCGGCTAGGCGTTGCCCAAGAGCTTTCATCTTATGGAAAAGCATTGGGAAGTTTGTATCACCCTTCAATTTCTTAGTGGAAAGCTCAAGTGACCTTTGTGGTCGCTTTGAGAGAGGCAAAGAGGTGGAAGAGACTCCGACCTTGGTGGTCACCTCAACAACGAGGACGTAAGAGCTTCTTTGTAGAGTTGCCAAACCTCGGGATAAATCCTTATGCCCCGCGTGCTTGTTGTTGTTGTTGTGATTGCTAGAGATTACTTGTATTTGTTTGTCTCTTTCTCTTCCAAACTTTTATTTTAGGGTTTGGACTCGATCTACGGTTTGGAGGCATTACAGCGTCAAGGGAGTGACTCAACATCTTCACCAAACCACTAGGAAGTGATGTTGTAAGATTATTTATCCGCAAAGTTAAATTTGGCACTGCTTTTGTAGTTCACATATGCGTCGGAACTGCTGACGTTTGTATCGGAACTTCTAACAACGTCGGGAGTTTCGATCTAAACGCTGGGACTTTCGACATTGACTGACAGATTTGAACTTAGCATTTGCAGTAAATTTTAGATACACCTATTCACCCCCCCTCTAGGCATTGTTAGATCCTTTCACACACAAAAGTTTAGCAACCTATGTTCCAATCCTACTCTAGCATAGCAATTCTATGAATATAAAGACAAAAATTGAATTGCTCAAAGTAAATGCTTAAAATAAAGGGAGAAGAAGGAACACGGTGATATTTTGCTAAGGTATCGAAGAGTCGCCACTCCCCACTACTCCTCGTTGGAGCACCCACATAAGGGTGTAGCTCCCCCTTGATCCGCGTAAGGATCAAGTGCTCTCTACATGTTGATTCTTTGACACTCCGTCGTGGTGAATCACCCACAACCGCTCACAACTTGAGTTTGATCATCTACAAGCTCCGTCGAATGATCACCAAACTCTCAATCATCACCAAGCCATCTTGGTGATGGCGATCACCAAGAGTAACAAGCACGAACTCTCACTTGACCACGACAAGCCTAATGGAAAGGGTGGATGCACACTTTGCTACTCTTGCTTTCACTAATGAGGCATTTCTCTTGGATTATTAAATCTCAATCACCTTACTAGGACCTTGCTCTTCTTGGCACTCTCAAGGATGTTTCTCAGCTGTTGGAATAAGCAAAAGTAATCCTTCAAGTGAATAGAGGAAGTATTTATACACCCTCATTCAAAACGAACCGTTATGTGCCACTGCGGGGTGACTGGACGCTTCGATCAAGGTTATTGGACGCTCCGGTCAGTTCTCCCCGCCACCGAGCAGTTAAGTTGTGACCGAACACTGACCAGCGTCCGGTTATGAAAACTGCTCTCTGGAACCTTACTGATTGACCGGACTCTAGCACCCAGCGTCCGGTCACTTTGCTGTTCAACGTCCGGTCGGTAGCCGGAACCTAACCAGCGTCCGGTCAGCACTGACCGGATGCGTCCGATCAGGATTCTCTCTCACTGGACCCTTACTGGAGTTGATCGGACTCTGGCACCCAGCGTCTGGTCACATTTCACTCAGCGTTCGGTCGCATCTAGACGACTTTATCTTAATCAAATGAACTGATCGGACTCTGCACCAACGTCCGATCACACCGGAACCAGCGTCCGGTCAACATTTGACCCTCCATTCACTTCCAACTCGCAATCATATGCGAATGAAATTTGCTCCAATTGATCTAAGGGCTACTTAGAAGCTACCTAGTGCTAGATTTGATAAGTGTGCACCACATCTAACCCACTAGACTCACCTAGGTTAAGCTACCCGTCCATACCCCCCTTAATAGTACGGCCAAAGAAAAAACAAAGTCATAAACTACTCTAAGTGTCTCTTCAACACCAAACGACACTTAGATTAGTCCATCCTTAACCTTGTCGTCCATACTTTAAAAACCGAAACGATTTCCATTGTAGGGACATGATAACCATGATTGCCCAATCAATTACCATTACCATGACCTAACTTAATTGCATCTGCACGACTGTTATTTAGGGACGAGGGAGTATAGATTTTAGATAGATTTGTAAAATTTTCACTTACATTTATTTTTCATAAAAATGAATTAATAAAGAAATAAAAAAAATCGTGTTCCTCGAGTCGTTGGCCACCTCGTCCCAACAAGGCCCAACAGCAGCAGCCCAGCGACTCACGGAAGTCACGGGCTCACAGCCACCAGGAGCCCATTCACGCACCGTCGCATCCTCCTCTCCCTGTCTCCCATGTCCCATCCGGCGGCGTCCTCCAGGCTCCAGCGGAGCCACACGCATTTGACGGTATGAAAGCCAGAACCCTAAACCCCCGACCCACTATCTTCCCTACCCGGCCGCCGCCTCTCTCGGCGCTCCGCGGCACGAACAACACCGCCCCCTCCCCTTCCCCACGTTCGGACTCCCCGGTCGCAGGCAGCCGCCTGAATCGTCTTCGTGCTTGCTCTGGGCTCGCCGCGCTGCCGTCTCGGCCATTCGCTCCGGCGTCCGTCTCGACGAGGTTTGCCCTACTCGTGCCCACGAGAATCCGGCGAGGAGGGAGGCCGCACGCGCGGAGTCTATAATGGCCGACGGGCAGCCTATTCAGGTTGGTGTCTGGTTCTCCCAGCTGTGAACCTTGTGTTTTTGATAACCTCCTGACTGTTCTCCTAGTATGGTGTTCTCAATTGGTCTGATCAGCTGAGGAAAGTCTCCTTTCATGATCCACTAGCTCCATAGTTTAGTGAGCAGTAGTAGTTTGTAAGCTTTGCCAAATGAACGGGCTAGGCAGTACAAACACCTATTAACTGCTAGGTGGTTAATTCATACGTAACGTGACAATTGACAGATGAACTTAACGTGATGCAGTGTACTTAAGTTTACTTCACTCCAGGTGACTGAAATCTTACTTTATCAATAAGTTACCAAAATTTATACTAGAAATTGAGACTGGGTTGGGGATTTGGGGTTAAGGTTTGGCGGTTTACCTGTTCTGGCAGCTGTAGAGGGAGACTTCGGGAAGCCGTTCCGGCAGCGAGTGGTGGGTAGGGAGATTTGAGGCTCCGCCTGCCAAAGTTGTAGAGGCTGCCTGGTGGGCGTGGAGGTGGCAGGTCGACGGTGGGGAGGTTGGGGCCACTGGACGAAGAATATCTCTGGGCAGTTGGTGAGGAGAGAGGAAGCATGCACGGAGGAGGAAGGTGCTGGTGCCTGGCGGGAGGTGGTGGAGCGACAGTAGTCGGGGAGCATGTGCATGTGGGGCAGCAGTGTCGCGTCGAATGGTGAGCAGATAAGAAGAGGAAAAGAAGGCACATGATCTGGACCATTAGATTTGGATTGGGCGATTAAAAAAGCGATTGATAAACAAACCAAATTTCAGTCAACTGTTATGTAGATAGACCCATCTGTTCTTCACTAGATATGAATATGATGTGTAGACTTGTAGTGACCTTGTGTCACCCTCTTTACATTTACATTACAGTTTGCTTAAACAGTAGCAACTACAGTGAACAACAAAAGATCTATTCTTAGCACTTAAGTTTTTGATCTGTCACTTTGCAATGAATTTCATATTTAAAGGTGTTCGCACTTAGCTTGCAATGAATTTCATATTTAAAGGTGTTCGCACTTAGCTTGCTGCTAAGCCTTAGGACCTAGTACCATATTGGTCTTAGCCGCTATTGAAGGTTTTGTGCAGTTTTGTTTTTTAAGTTTCAGTTTCCTGTTTGCAGAATGCCATTGCTCTTCCTTTTGTGCTTTACTTCCTTCAAGAAAATTTATTTTCATTGTTTGTATCATTATAATTGAAACTCTTTTTAAAGTTATCTTGCAAACTAAAAAAAAGGGCAGACCCAGTGCCGGAGGCTCTCACATGAGTGGGGTCTGGGGAAGGGAAAAACCGAGGCAAGCTTCCCCCCCCCGCAAAATCTACGGAGAGGCTGCTTCGAACCTGCGACCTGGTGACTCAGTGAGACAGCTCTCACCACTGCATCAGGCCCGCAAAGTTATCTGCAAACTACTAGTTTCATTTCTGAAGACTTTGGATGCCAAGCTATGGTCTTTTGTACTCTTGCGGCTTATTATACTTCCCTATTGTTAAGTGGCTGATGTTACATTATTTACTTCTTGAGCAGGCGGCATCAGAGGAAGTGGATTCAATCCACTTCAGCTTCTATAGTGATGATGAGATTAAGAGGATCAGTATTAAAAAGATCACCAAGTCGGAGCGCCTTGATGCCAAAAACCTTCCTGTGCCAGGTGGATTACTGGACCCTGCAATGGGACCTATCAATGATACTGATACGTGAGTTCCTTCTCCCACTTTTGAAATCCTGCTTCTGGACTTGGCATCTTAGTTATGGTCCTTAGTCCTTGAGATCAGTTTACAAGGAAGTGACATCATATTTCTTATGTTCTAATACCGATTACTATATTTCACCCCCATGGAAAATCATATGGCTTTGCCTCAGTATGTATAAAATATATCAGTATCTTAGAAGATGAGTAACATCTGTATCGTATCTTAAGTTGCTGCTTGTAAGATTATGACATGGTTGGATTTGGTTAAGCCAAACACTGCCAGATGTGCTCTGCACTTCTCGCTGGTGAAGCGAACTGGCACCTTAAAATTGATGCCATACAGTGGCTTAATAATTGATATACATCATTTTGCAGGTGCACTGAGTAGTTTCATTAATTCTTAATTTAGGCTATGTGACTTGTTGATTTATTCGTAGTTGATGACTGGTTGAACAAATTCATGAAACTGGAGTGAGCGCGTATATATGTTTTTGCATCCAGCACTGGGGAGAACATACTCTTTATGGAATATGGTTGTGGTGTATGATGTATTTGTTGTATGGATCTTGGCAAACAATAGAAGTGACATCATTACATGTTTTGATAATGGAGTTCAGGTTTTTCCAATTTATTTGATTCAAGCGAACCTTGTGGGTGTGCTCCCTTGGATATTTGCGTATGGGTGTTAAAAAAAATACATTTCTCTAGTTTCTGACTATGTCCAAATTTTAATGGTCAGCTGCAAGAGTTGTGGTCAGCATTCTGTTCGTTGCCCTGGTCACTTTGGTCATATTGAGTTGGCAAAACCATTGTTCAATCCTTTGCTGTTTATGAGTCTGAAAAACCTTCTCCATGTCACATGCTTCCATTGTCACAAGTTCCGCTTGAACAAGGAACAGGTGAGTCCATTTTCATCTTGCTACTTAGGTTTTCATCTTGGGCTAAGGTTTTCATCTTATTGTGATTTCACTTTATTAGGTTGACAGATATGTGAATGAACTTGAACTTTTAGTAAAGGGTGATATTGTCCGTGCTAAAAATTTGGAAGACTCAGTTAAAGAAGCATATCTTTCTGAGGAAGATGAAGGCATTACCAAGACCGCTTCAGGCGATAAATCATCACCTGTGAAAGACAAGAAAACCTGGACATCGATCCAATTGAAAGAGGTTTTGTCTATTTTTTCCAAGATAATGAAAAAGAGACAGAAGAAGTGTGCAAAATGTGACATGAAGAGCCCAACAATCTCAAGTCCTATATTTGGTTGGCTGGTCAAGGTATACATGATTTTAGCAGTTTTTGGTTAGAGCTTAGTGGTTACTTCTAAATTTTGTGAACATATTCCAAATTAGACTTATTTAGTTTTGTTTGATATTTGCTTAATTCACATGTTTTTGATTAAATTGGGGCAGATACGGATCAGTTACCTGACTCTTACGAAATTTAGACTACTATTTCAATCTTCTTAAAACTGAACCATTCAAAAGTTCGTTAGCAATTACACAACTTAAAAATCTTTTTGCGTATCATCATCAGGACAGGATCACAGCTTCTGAGGATACGAAACTGGAAGTGTTGGTTTTAAAACCTGTATAATTAAAACTTCAGAGTATTTGAACATTAGTATACATTGAAGTATGTAGACACGCATGAATATAAAGTTGAGTTTTCCATTGTAAGTATTTGTGTAAGCCCTTCTCATAAACATTAAGATTCCACCCTGTAATTCCATGTGTTGTCATACACCACTAATGCCTCACTGGCATGTGAACCAAGCCCCACATGTCAAGCACACAATTAGTGTGATATTGTGTGTTGTGTAGTTATTCAGTGGCAGATCATGGATTCTCATGATGCCGTATGTTAGTCGCTGAATTCTTACTTTTGGTAGTAGCTAGAATTCTTACTCTCATCTAGAGAGGATGACACTAGGAGTTGGGGTAATTTTCTGGTTTATTTCTCACACAAAATGCCATGCCAACCTGAGGGGTTGGGGATACATATTTATAGGCTGCTAGCCAGCCAAGCATATGCTAAGATGCCAAGCATATGCCAAGATGCTAGTTCTAGATGCTAAGATGCTGTCCTAGATGCTAGTCCTAGATGCTAGTCCAAGATGCTAGTGTCCTAGATGCTAGTCCAAGATGCTAGTGTCCTAGATGCTAGTCCTAGCTGCAGCCCCACACAGAGACTTATCCATCATTCTCCTCCTAAGTCTTGTGCGTCGTCTTGTGGGAAAGTTGAACCATCCCGGTCCTGGAGCAGAGCTCAAGGAACTTGATCCTCCTAAGAGGCTTGGTAAGCAGGTCCGCAAGCTGGTCCTTGGTGTTGATGTAGCTCGCCTTGATGCTCCTTTCCTCCAAACAGCCTCGGATGAAGTGGTACCTCACCCGGATGTGCTTACTCCGTTCATGGAAAACGGGGTTCTTTGCCAGGGCCAGAGCGGACTTGCTGTCCATCCTGAGCTCCACCGCTCCAGTGTCTCTGCCGAGGAGATCACCAAGCAGTCGAGCGAGCCAGAGCGCCTGAGTCGAAGCGGTGGAGGCCGCTATGTACTCGGCCTCGCAGCTGGACATGGCCACCACCTGCTGCTTGACCGACTGCCAGCTAACGAGGCACTTGCCGAGGAGGAAGAGGATCCCGCTCGTGCTCTTGCTGGTGTCGATGTCGCGGGCGTGGTCGCTATCGCTGTACCCGACGAAGTGTGTCGCCCCAGGGCACCTAGGGTAGTAGAGGCCGTGGTCGAGAGTCCCCGCAACGTAGCGGATGATCCTCTTCACAGCCTGCTGGTGCTCCGTCGTCAGTCGCTGCATGAACCGACTAACGTAGCCGACGGAGAATGCCAAGTCCGGCCGTGTGTGGGCGAGGTAGCGAAGGCTACCCACAAGACGCTGGTACTGCGTAGCGTCCACCTCTTCCGTCGTGCTGTCGCGGCTCAGCTTCAGCCTCTCCTCCACCGGAGTGAGAGCTGGGTTGCAGTCGGTGAGCCCAGCTAGCTCAACGACTCGCTTGGCGTAGGCGGTCTGTCGAAGCGTGATCCCGGAGTCATCCTGGTGCACCTCGAGTCCCAGGTAGAAGGAGAGAGGCCCCAGGTCACTCATCTGGAAGGTGGCCTTCATCTCTTCCTTGAATGCCGCCACCTCCGCATCCTTGGTGCCGGTGATCACCAAGTCGTCGACGTAGACACCCACCAGCAGAGCATTTCCTCCACTGCCCCGTCGGTAGATGGCTGCCTCGTGCGGGCTTTGCTCGAAGCCCATCCCCTTTAGCGTGGAATCCAACTTGGCATTCCACGCCCTCGGTGCCTGCCGCAAGCCATAGAGGGCCTTGCGCAGGCGGAGCACCTTGCCCTCCTTGTCGAGATCGCAAATCCCGGTGGCTGGTGCACGTAGAGCTCCTCCTTCAAGTCGCCGTTAAGGAACGCTGACTTGACGTCCATGTGATGAACACGCCAGCCCTCCTGGGCAGCTAGCGCAAGGAGGAGTCGCACGCCATCCGTGCCATGGGAGCAAAGGCGTCGTCGAAGTCGACCCCCTCCTGCTACACGAAACCTCGTGCCACCAAGCGAGCCTTGTGCTTGACGATGGCGCCGGCTTCATCCCTCTTCAGCTTGTACACCCACTTAAGGGTGATCGCGCGGTGACCACGAGGAAGGTCAGCAAGCTCCCAGGTGCGGTTCTTCTCAACCGCATCCATCTCCAATTGTATCGCGGCGCGCCATGCCGCGTGTCTCTCGGCCTCTGCAAACGACTGAGGTTCGCCGTCGTCACACGCAAGGTGCAACTGCGCCTCCAGGTCGTGAGGCACCAGTCTCGGCACCGGCTGGTCGCCGAGATGGTTCTCCATCGTACGGTACCGCAACGGCTCGCCGTCGTGGTACGCGTCGATGCGCTCCTCGTCGTGAGAGAGCGGAGTAGCGAGCTCAACCGGGCTGTGCTCGACACGAGCTGGTGTTGGAGTAGACGTGCCCGGAGAGGTGCCTGTCGGTGCTGGAGTGCGTGGCGGTGCCGGCTGTGGCGGTGCCGGCTCCTCCGCCTGTGCGACGTGGGCCTGGCCGCGTCGTGGCTGTCGACAGTCCTTGGCTCAATGGCCAAGTTGGCCGCAGTTGCGGCAGGTGTCGTCTCGTGCCGGCTTGTGCTTGCCGGCAGCGCCGCCCTGGGCGCCTCCGCGGGCATCACCCTCGGCACGTCCTCGCGCCCCGGCCTGTGCGCCTTGCGTGGCTTGCCACGCTTGTGGCCGCCTGTCGCGGAAGAAGGCTCCCCTTTCTTCCGGTCACTTTGGCAGGCAGCCCACTGCCCCCGAGTGAGAAGGAGCTTCCCGCCAGTGGTGATGGGCCCCGAGAAAGACTGTGGCTCATCGCTGTCGACGACCTTGAGGCGACCTATCGCCTCCTCGATCGACATCGTGGAGAGATCCAGCAGGGACTCGATCGAGCGAGCCATCTGCTTGTACTTCTCGGGGACGCAGCGGAAGAGCTTTTCGACAGCTCTCTCCTCGCCGTAGGTGTCATCGCCGAACTGCACCATCTTCTGCAACAGAGTGTTGAGACGGAGAGCAAAGTCATCAACGTCCTCACCTGGCTTGAAGGCTAGGTTCTCCCACTCCTTGCGAAGTGCCTGCAGTGTGGACTTGCGGGCGCGGTCGCTGCTGGCGTCCCAAGCCTCCTTGGCAGTCCGCTTGTTGGTAAGCGAGAACTGCATCTCGGACGGGACTGAAGCGATGAGGGCATGCAGCGCCCGTCGATCCTGGTCGTAGTCGACGTCGTCGTACCGGACTGCCTCCCACATGTGCCGCACCTGGAGCTTTACCCTCATCACCGCAGCCCACTCGACGTAGTTGGTCTTAGTGAGGGTAGGCCACCCACTGCCGGGGCCGACGTCCTTGACAACAGCCTGGAGCCCGTGGTAACCACGGTACCGATCCGGGGAGAGAGAGCCACGCTGCCTGTGAAGACTGCGCTCTCCATCGACCCGTCCGCCACCGTTGCTGTGCGCGTCTCCTCCAGGAGCGCCACCGCCGTGCGCGCCTCTTCCTGGAGCGCCACCGCCGTGCGCGCCTCCTCCAGGAGCGCCGCCGGCGCGTCCGCGCCTGTCTGGGCTGCCGCCGCGCTCGTGGGCGTGCGCGGCTGCCCACTGCGCCGCCCGCGCTCGCGCTGCCTCCCTCCCCAGCAGCTCGAGGTCCGCGTCGGCGCTGTCGTCAGCAGAAACGGAGCTGCTGATGCTGCCGCGCAGAGCCTCGACCTCTGCTGCCGCCGCACGCGCTGCATCTGCCGCCGCCGCTGCTTCCGCCTCCGCTCTGGCTGCTGCCAGCTCCGCCGCTGCCAGCCTCGACGCCCTTGCCGCCGCCGCAGCGGTCTCTGCCGCGGCAAGTTCGGCCTCCTGCCGACGCCGCGTGCTCGAGGCGACCGAGCGCTGAGACTGCCCTGCGGACATGACGCGCTACCGGGGGGCTGCTGCGTGGGGAGAGGGCTGCTTCAGACGAGCTGCGCAGAGGGAGAGGAGTGAGCAGGAGCGGCCGGAGCTGCTGCTGCTCCCAGCTGGGGCTATTGCGCGGCTGGGAAAGGAGATGAGCAGGAGATGCTCAGGCTACAGGATAGTACGGCTCCGATACCAGTTGTTAGTCGCTGAATTCTTACTTTTGGTAGTAGCAGAATTCTTACTCTCATCTAGAGAGGATGACACTAGGAGTTGGGACAATTTTCTGGTTTATTTCTCACACAAAATGCCATGCCAACCTGAGGGGTTGGGGATACATATTTATAGGCTGCTAGCCAGCCAAACATATGCCAAGATGCCAAGCATATGCCAAGATGCTAGTCCTAGATGCTAAAATGCTGTCCTAGATGCTAGTCCTAGATGCTAGTCCAAGATGCTAGTGTCCTAGATGTTAGTCCAAGATGCTAGTCCTAGCTGCAGCCCCACACAGATACTTATCCATCACCGTAACTGTTGCAAGTACTCACATGAACCCCCCCTAAAACTTCTAGACAATATACATGGAGAAATGACTTTATTAGCTATATCTATTTTGTGTTGCGTGTTCGAGAAGGAAAAATATATCTATTTTGTGTTGGGTATGGTTAACTTTAATCTTCATCTTGTATTGTCAATTCAAATTCTTGATGGGAAAGCATTTGCTGCATCTTAATTCTTCATTGCATGTGATTGCATCTTCTGATTTGTAGGACACAAGCGCTTCTGCTGTAAGAGCAAATGCAATGGCTGGTTTTAAACTCAAGGGAGATGGTGATGCTCACAACTCAGGGGAAACGGGGGTTTCTGGTCTTGACAAAGAGCCAACTTCACCTGGAATGGTGTCCAAAGGATCAATCAATGAAGTTAGACGCCTTTCTGATGATACAATTAAAGAGATGGTAGCATCATCAGGAAAGAAGCATCTATTGCCTACAGAGGTATGTTTTGTGGCTTCTTGAGTTTAAAAGGGAAATGCAAGCTTTGGAAGCAGATCGCTAAGCATTTTATTCTTGAGGTATGCAAATCATGTATAGATGATTCTAATTGATATTCAAATTCATGCATACATCAAGGGGGAGCTCTTCATAAATCTTAGGGTTCAAAAGCTTTAAATTCTTTTATTATTATAAAAGCCTAAGTTGGTTGTCATCAATTACAAAAAGGGAGAGATTAAAAGTATATTTGCCCCCTATGTGGGTTTTGGTGTATTGATGATATCCAAATTAGGGACTAATATGATCTTAATAAGATATGTCGCAGCTATTAGTCCCATGAAAGATTCAAAGAGTTGATAAAGATAAATGGTATCCCCCAATTCTTGAAGTTGAAAAGGCGGACGAACTCAAAACGCTCTCCAAAGGTTTTAATTTTATTTTTGAGTTTAGGATCCGCCGCACTATAAAGAGGGATACAAATTTAATTGGTCTGAGGAAGATAGAGTGCTCAAGCATAATAGTAAAATCAAAAGAGAGACACTCTAGCACTCCACGACCACGTAGATTATTTTCTGTGACTGTCAGTGTCGGAAGTCCTGACATAAGCCGAAACTCCCAACAGTCAGAAGTCATGACTCTTGCCGGAAGTTCTGACTCCCAGTCACTTAGCCTATGCGGTGACTGTGGATGTTGGAAGTCCCGACATGAGTCAGAACTTCGGACAGTCGGAAGTCATGACCCAAGCCGGGAGTCCCGACATCGGTGGTTCTACTGGCCGGCTGTCTGCGCTCGTCAGAAGTCCCGACATACATCGGAAGTTCCAACTGTTAGAAGTCTCGACCCAAGCCGGAAGTCCTAGCATCAGCGGTGCTTGCTGGTTATTTAACAGCGCATGTCAGAAGTCCCGACGTACGTCGGAAGTTCTGATCGTCGAAAGTCCTGACGTTTGACAAGAGTTCCGACTTTGACTTGCACACGTTGACTTCTGACCCTATATGTACAGTGTTTTCTATTAACGTCGGAAGTCCCAAGATCTACGCCGGAACTTCCAACGTAGATCTGAACGGTTAGATTTTCACTTGGAGTATAAATACCACTTTCTTAACTTCTAACCATTACTGACTCATTTACAGCTGACCCACTTTGTGCTTAAGAGCTCCCAAGCAACTAAAACACCCATCTCCTTCCCTCTTTGCTCTAATCTTTGATTCCCTTAAGGTTTTGAGTGAAAGAAGAGTGGATTAAGTGAGAGCATCACTTTGGCAAGCTTAAGCACTTGACTTCTTCGTCAAGCCGGTTGATTTTGTGTCTATTACTCTTGAGGCTTTGCCCCTAGCCGGCTAGGCGTTGCCCAAGAGCTTTCATCTTATGGAAAAGCATTGGGAAGTTTGTATCACCCTTCAATTTCTTAGTGGAAAGCTCAAGTGACCTTTGTGGTCGCTTTGAGAGAGGCAAAGAGGTGGAAGAGACTCCGACCTTGGTGGTCACCTCAACAACGAGGACGTAAGAGCTTCTTTGTAGAGTTGCCAAACCTCGGGATAAATCCTTATGCCCCGCGTGCTTGTTGTTGTTGTTGTGATTGCTAGAGATTACTTGTATTTGTTTGTCTCTTTCTCTTCCAAACTTTTATTTTAGGGTTTGGACTCGATCTACGGTTTGGAGGCATTACAGCGTCAAGGGAGTGACTCAACATCTTCACCAAACCACTAGGAAGTGATGTTGTAAGATTATTTATCCGCAAAGTTAAATTTGGCACTGCTTTTGTAGTTCACATATGCGTCGGAACTGCTGACGTTTGTATCGGAACTTCTAACAACGTCGGGAGTTTCGATCTAAACGCTGGGACTTTCGACATTGACTGACAGATTTGAACTTAGCATTTGCAGTAAATTTTAGATACACCTATTCACCCCCCCTCTAGGCATTGTTAGATCCTTTCACACACAAAAGTTTAGCAACCTATGTTCCAATCCTACTCTAGCATAGCAATTCTATGAATATAAAGACAAAAATTGAATTGCTCAAAGTAAATGCTTAAAATAAAGGGAGAAGAAGGAACACGGTGATATTTTGCTAAGGTATCGAAGAGTCGCCACTCCCCACTACTCCTCGTTGGAGCACCCACATAAGGGTGTAGCTCCCCCTTGATCCGCGTAAGGATCAAGTGCTCTCTACATGTTGATTCTTTGACACTCCGTCGTGGTGAATCACCCACAACCGCTCACAACTTGAGTTTGATCATCTACAAGCTCCGTCGAATGATCACCAAACTCTCAATCATCACCAAGCCATCTTGGTGATGGCGATCACCAAGAGTAACAAGCACGAACTCTCACTTGACCACGACAAGCCTAATGGAAAGGATGGATGCACACTTTGCTACTCTTGCTTTCACTAATGAGACATTTCTCTTGGATTATTAAATCTCAATCACCTTACTAGGACCTTACTCTTCTTGGCACTCTCAAGGGTGTTTCTCATCTATTGGAATAAGTAAAAATAATCCCTCAAGTGAATAGAGGAAGTATTTATACACCCTCATTCAAAACGAACCGTTATATGCCACTGTGGGGTGACTGGACGCTTCGATCAAGGTGACCGGACGCTCCGGTCAGTTTTCCCCGCCACCGAGCAGTTAAGTTGTGACCGGACACTGACCAGCGTCCGGTTACGAAAACTGCTCTCTATAACCTTACTGATGTTGACCGGACTCTGGCACTCAGCGTCCGGTCACTTTGCTGTTCAACGTCCGGTCAGTAGCCAGAACCTGACCAGCGTCCGGTCAGCACTGACCGGATGCGTCTGATCAGGATTCTCCCTCACTGGACCCTTACTGGAGTTGATCAGCACGACTGTTATTTAGGGACGAGGGAGTATAGATTTTAGATAGATTTGTAAAATTTTCACTTACATTTATTTTTCATAAAAATGAATTAATAAAGAAATAAAAAAAATCGTGTTCCTCGAGTCGTTGGCCACCTCGTCCCAACAAGGCCCAACAGCAGCAGCCCAGCGACTCACGGAAGTCACGGGCTCACAGCCACCAGGAGCCCATTCACGCACCGTCGCATCCTCCTCTCCCTGTCTCCCATGTCCCATCCGGCGGCGTCCTCCAGGCTCCAGCGGAGCCACACGCATTTGACGGTATGAAAGCCAGAACCCTAAACCCTCGACCCACTATCTTCCCTACCCGGCCGCCGCCTCTCTCGGCGCTCCGCGGCACGAACAACACCGCCCCCTCCCCTTCCCCACGTTCGGACTCCCCGGTCGCAGGCAGCCGCCTGAATCGTCTTCGTGCTTGCTCTGGGCTCGCCGCGCTGCCGTCTCGGCCATTCGCTCCGGCGTCCGTCTCGACGAGGTTTGCCCTACTCGTGCCCACGAGAATCCGGCGAGGAGGGAGGCCGCACGCGCGGAGTCTATAATGGCCGACGGGCAGCCTATTCAGGTTGGTGTCTGGTTCTCCCAGCTGTGAACCTTGTGTTTTTGATAACCTCCTGACTGTTCTCCTAGTATGGTGTTCTCAATTGGTCTGATCAGCTGAGGAAGTCTCCTTTCATGATCCACTAGCTCCATAGTTTAGTGAGCAGTAGTAGTTTGTAAGCTTTGCCAAATGAACGGGCTCGGCAGTACAAACACCTATTAACTGCTAAGTGGTTAATTCATACGTAACGTGACAATTGACAGATAAACTTAACGTGATGCATTGTACTTAAGTTTACTTCACTCCAGGTGACTGAAATCTTACTTTATCAATAAGTTACCAAAATTTATACTAGAAATTGAGACTGGGTTGGGGATTTGGGGTTAAGGTTTGGCGGTTTACCTGTTCTGGCAGCTGTAGAGGGAGACTCGGGAAGCCGTTCCGGCAGCGAGTGGTGGGTAGGGAGATTTGAGGCTCCGCCTGCCAAAGTTGTAGAGGCTGGCTGGTGGGCGTGGAGGCGGCAGGTCGACGGTGGGGAGGTTGGGGCCACTGGACGAAGAATATCTCTGGGCAGTTGGTGAGGAGAGAGGAAGCATGCACGGAGGAGGAAGGTGCTGGTGCCTGGCGGGAGGTGGTGGAGCGACAGTAGTCGGGGAGCGTGTGCATGTGGGGCAGCAGTGTCGCGTCGAATGGTGAGCAGATAAGAAGAGGAAAAGAAGGCACATGATCTGGACCATTAGATTTGGATTGGGCGATTAAAAAAGCGATTGATAAACAAACCAAATTTCAGTCAACTGTTATGTAGATAGACCCATATGTTCTTCACTAGATATGAATATGATGTGTAGACTTGTAGTGACCTTGTGTCACCCTCTTTACATTTACATTACAGTTTGCTTAAACAGTAGCAACTACAGTGAACAACAAAAGATCTATTCTTAGCACTTAAGTTTTTGATCTGTCACTTTGCAATGAATTTCATATTTAAAGGTGTTCGCACTTAGCTTGCAATGAATTTCATATTTAAAGGTGTTCGCACTTAGCTTGCTGCTAAGCCTTAGGACCTAGTACCATATTGGTCTTAGCCGCTATTGAAGGTTTTGTGCAGTTTTGTTTTTTAAGTTTCAGTTTCCTGTTTGCAGAATGCCATTGCTCTTCCTTTTGTGCTTTACTTCCTTCAAGAAAATTTATTTTCATTGTTTGTATCATTATAATTGAAACTCTTTTTAAAGTTATCTGCAAACTAAAAAAAAGGGCAGACCCAGTGCCGGAGGCTCTCACATGAGTGGGGTCTGGGGAAGGGAAAAACCGAGGCAAGCTTCCCCCCCCCGCAAAATCTACGGAGAGGCTGCTTCGAACCTGCGACCTGGTGACTCAGTGAGACAGCTCTCACCACTGCATCAGGCCCGCAAAGTTATCTGCAAACTACTAGTTTCATTTCTGAAGACTTTGGATGCCAAGCTATGGTCTTTTGTACTCTTGCGGCTTATTATACTTCCCTATTGTTAAGTGGCTGATGTTACATTATTTACTTCTTGAGCAGGCGGCATCAGAGGAAGTGGATTCAATCCACTTCAGCTTCTATAGTGATGATGAGATTAAGAGGTTCAGTATTAAAAAGATCACCAAGTCGGAGCGCCTTGATGCCAAAAACCTTCCTGTGCCAGGTGGATTACTGGACCCTGCAATGGGACCTATCAATGATACTGATACGTGAGTTCCTTCTCCCACTTTTGAAATCCTGCTTCTGGACTTGGCATCTTAGTTATGGTCCTTAGTCCTTGAGATCAGTTTACAAGGAAGTGACATCATATTTCTTATGTTCTAATACCGATTACTATATTTCACCCCCAAGGAAAATCATATGGCTTTGCCTCAGTATGTATAAAATATATCAGTATCTTAGAAGATGAGTAACATCTGTATTGTATCTTAAGTTGCTGCTTGTAAGATTATGACATGGTTGGATTTGGTTAAGCCAAACACTGCCAGATGTGCTCTGCACTTCTCGCTGGTGAAGCGAACTGGCACCTTAAAATTGATGCCATACAGTGGCTTAATAATTGATATACATCATTTTGCAGGTGCACGGAGTAGTTTCATTAATTCTTAATTTAGGCTATGTGACTTGTTGATTTATTCGTAGTTGATGACTGGTTGAACAAATTCATGAAATGGAGTGAGCGCGTATATATGTTTTTGCATCCAGCACTGGGGAGAACATACTCTTTATGGCATATGGTTGTGGTGTATGATGTATTTGTTGTATGGATCTTGGCAAACAATAGAAGTGACATCATTACATGTTTTGATAATGGAGTTCAGGTTTTTCCAATTTATTTGATTCAAGCGAACCTTGTGGGTGTGCTCCCTTGGATATTTGCATATGGGTGTTAAAAAAATACATTTCTCTAGTTTCTGACTATGTCCAAATTTTAATGGTCAGCTGCAAGAGTTGTGGTCAGCATTCTGTTCGTTGCCCTGGTCACTTTGGTCATATTGAGTTGGCAAAACCATTGTTCAATCCTTTGCTGTTTATGAGTCTGAAAAACCTTCTCCATGTCACATGCTTCCATTGTCACAAGTTCCGCTTGAACAAGGAACAGGTGAGTCCATTTTCATCTTGCTACTTAGGTTTTCATCTTGGGCTAAGGTTTTCATCTTATTGTGATTTCACTTTATTAGGTTGACAGATATGTGAATGAACTTGAACTTTTAGTAAAGGGTGATATTGTCCGTGCTAAAAATTTGGAAGACTCAGTTAAAGAAGCATATCTTTCTGAGGAAGATGAAGGCATTACCAAGACCGCTTCAGGCGATAAATCATCTCCTGTGAATGACAAGAAAACCTGGACATCGATCCAATTAAAAGAGGTTTTGTCTATTTTTTCCAAGATAATGAAAAAGAGACAGAAGAAGTGTGCAAAATGTGACATGAAGAGCCCAACAATCTCAAGTCCTATATTTGGTTGGCTGGTCAAGGTATACATGATTTTAGCAGTTTTTGGTTAGAGCTTAGTGGTTACTTCTAAATTTTGTGAACATATTCCAAATTAGACTTATTTAGTTTTGTTTGATATTTGCTTAATTCACATGTTTTTGATTAAATTGGGGCAGATACGGATCAGTTACCTGACTCTTACGAAATTTAGACTACTGTTTCAATCTTCTTAAAACTGAACCATTCAAAAGTTCGTTAGCAATTACACAACTTAAAAATCTTTTTGCGTATCATCATCAGGACAGGATCGCAGCTTCTGAGGATACGAAACTGGAAGTGTTGGTTTTAAAACCTGTATAATTAAAACTTCAGAGTATTTGAACATTAGTATACATTGAAGTACGTAGACACGCATGAATATAAAGTTGAGTTTTCCATTGTAAGTATTTGTGTAAGCCCTTCTCATAAACATTAAGATTCCACCCTGTAATTCCATGTGTTGTCATACACCACTAATGCCTCACTGGCATGTGAACCAAGCCCCACATGTCAAGCACACAATTAGTGTGATATTGTGTGTTGTGTAGTTATTCAGTGGCAGATCATGGATTCTCATGATGCCGTATGTTAGTCGCTGAATTCTTACTTTTGGTAGTAGCAGAATTTTTACTCTCATCTAGAGGATGACACTAGGAGTTGGGGCAATTTTCTGGTTTATTTCTCACACAAAATGTCATGCCAATCTGAGGGGTTGGGGATACATATTTATAGGCTGCTAGCCAGCCAAGCATATGCCAAGATGCTAGTTCTAGATGCTAAGATGCTGTCCTAGATGCTAGTCCAAGATGCTAGTGTCCTAGATGCTAGTCCAAGATGCTAGTCCTAGCTGCAGCGCTACACAGAGACTTATCCATCATTCTTCCCCTAAGTCTTGTGCGTCGTCTTATGGGAAAGTTGAACCATCCCGGTCCTGGAGCAGAGCTCAAGGAACTTGATCCTCCCAAGAGGCTTGGTAAGCAGGTCCGCAAGCTGGTCCTTGGTGTTGATGTAGCTTGCCTTGATGCTCCCTTCCTCCAAACAGCCTCGGATGAAGTGATACCTCACCCGGATGTGCTTACCCCGTTCATGAAAAACGGGGTTCTTTGCCAGGGCCAGAGCGGACTTGCTGTCCATCCTGAGCGCCACCGCTCTAGTCTCTGCCGAGGAGATCACCAAGCAATCGAGCGAGCCAGAGCGCCTGAGTCGAAGCGGTGGAGGCCGCTATGTACTCGGCCTCGCAGCTGGACAGGGCCACCACCTGCTGCTTGACCGACTGCCAGCTAACGAGGCACTTGCCGAGGAGGAAGAGGATCCCGCTCGTGCTCTTGCTGGTGTCGATGTCGTCAGGCGTGGTCGCTGTACCCGACGAAGTGTGCCGCCCCTAGGGCACCTAGGGTAGTAGAGGCCGTGGTCGAGAGTCCCCGCAACGTAGCGGATGATCCTCTTCACAGCCTGCTGGTGCTCCGTCGTCGGTCGCTGCATGAACCGACTAACGTAGCCGACGGAGAATGCCAAGTCCGGCCGTGTGTGGGCGAGGTAGCGAAGGCTCCCCACAAGACGCTGGTACTGCGTAGCGTCCACCTCCTCCGTCGTGCTGTCGCGGCTCAGCTTCAGCCTCTCCTCCATCGGAAGTGAGAGCTGGGTTGCAGTCGGTGAGCCCAGCTAGCTCAACGACTCGCTTGGCGTAGGCGGTCTGTCGAAGCGTGATCCCGGAGTCATCCTGGTGCACCTCGATTCCCAGGTAGAAGGAGAGAGGCCCCTAGGTCACTCATCTGGAAGGTGGCCTTCATCTCTTCCTTGAATGCCGCCACCTCCGCATCCTTGGTGCCGGTGATCACCAAGTCGTCGACGTAGACACCCACCAGCAGAGCATTTCCTCCACTGCCCCGTCGGTAGATGGCCGCCTCGTGCGGGCTTTGCTCGAAGCCCATCCCCTTTAGCGTGGAATCCAACTTGGCATTCCACGCCCTCGGTGCCTGCCGCAAGCCATAGAGGGCCTTGCGCTAGGCGGAGCACCTTGCCCTCCTTGCCGGGGATCGCAAATCCCGACGGCTGGTGCACGTAGACCTCCTCCTTCAAGTCGCCGTTAAGGAACGCTGACTTGACGTCCATGTGATGAACACGCCAGCCCTCCTGGGCAGCTAGCGCAAGGAGGAGTCGCACGGACTCCATCCGTGCCACGGGAGCAAAGGTGTCGTCGAAGTCGACCCCCTCCTGCTGCACGAAACCTCGTGCCACCAAGCGAGCCTTGTGCTTGACGATGGCGCCGGCTTCATCCCTCTTCAGCTTGTACACCCACTTAAGGGTGATCGCGCGGTGACCACGAGGAAGGTCAGCAAGCTCCCAGGTGTGGTTCTTCTCAACCGCATCCATCTCTAATTGCATCGCGACGCGCCATGCCGCGTGTCTCTCGGCCTCTACAAACGACCGAGGCTCACCGTCGTCACACGCAAGGTGCAACTGCGCCTCCAGGTCGTGAGGCACCAGTCCCGGCACTGGCTGGTCGCCGAGAAGGTTCTCCATCGCACGGTACCGCAACGGCTCGCCGTCGTGGTACGCGTCGATGCGCTCCTCGTCGTGAGAGAGCGGAGTAGCAAGCTCAACCGGGCTGTGCTCGACACGAGCTGGTGTTGGAGTAGACGTGCTCGGAGAGGTGCCTGGCGGTGCTGGAGTGCGTGGTGGTGCCGGCTGTGGTGGAGCCGGCGAAGAACTCATCGCAGCCGAGGTCCTAGCTAGAGAGCGTGGTGCTGTCGGAGTAGCAGGCGCCGCGGTCGGTGGAGGCTCGGGGACTGGGGTAGACGCGCTCGTTGAAGAAGAGCTGCCTACTCCCCCAGCTCCCTCGAAGTGGACGTACTCGACAGTGAAGTCATCGTACGTCGGAGCCGAGCCGTCGTCCACCGCCTTGTCCCACGCCCATCCTCGCCCTTCGTCGAATACAACGTCGCGCGCCGTGCGCACACGCTGTGTCTTCGGATCGAGGATGCGGTAGGCCTTTGAGCCCTCCGCGTAGCCGGTGAACACTCCCGGAGTGCTCCTGTCGTCGAGCTTGCTGATGTGGCCAAGCTCCTTGGCGAACGCAAGGCAGCCGAAGACCCGCAAGTGGGAGACCGTCGGCTTGCGCCCATGCCAAGCCTCGTACGGCGTCCTGTCGTCGAGCGCCTTGGTAGGCGAGCGGTTGAGGAGGTAGACGGCCGACACCACCACCTCTCCCCAGAAGACAGTCGGCATCCCCCTCTGCTTGAGAAGGGCCCAAGCCATCCCCACAACCGTCTGGTTGCGCTGCTCGACGACGCCGTTCTGCTGCGGGCTGTACGGCGCGGAGTAGTGGCGCTGAATCCCCTCATCAGCGCAGTACGACGCAAATTTAGCCGCCGTTGTCGGTGCGCAGCACTCGCAGCTTGCGGCCGCACTCCGCCTCCGCAGCAGCCCGCGAGCGCCTGATGGCGTCCGCAGCCTCTCCTTTGCTGCCGAGGACCATCACCCACATGTAGCGAGAGAGGTCGTTGACGAGCAGCAGGAAGTAGTGTCGTCCTCCCGGTGTGGCCGGTGTCACCGGGCCACACAAGTCCCCGTGCACAAGCTCGAGCCTCTCCTTGGCTCGAAAGCTCGCCCGCTGGGGAAAGGGGAGTCGCCTCTGCTTCGTCAACACGCAGACGTCACAGAGCTGCTCCACATGGTCGAGGCACGGCAGGCCTCGCACCATCTCCGTGGCACTGAGCCGCTTCAGGGCCTCGAAGTGAAGGTGCCCGAAGCGCTCGTGCCACTGCCACGCCTCGTCATCCCGACGAGCAGCGAGACAGAGGGGTTGTGCCACCTGCACGTTAAGGACGTAGAGTCGATTTGCGCTTCTGGATACCTTGGCGAGAAGGCGGCGACGGCGATCGCAAATCCTCATGACTCCATCCTCAACCACCACGCGCGAACCGTTCTCATCCAGCTGTCCTAAGCTAATGATGGAGTTCCTCAACGCGGGGATGTAGTAGACTCCGGTGAGCAGCCTTTGCTCACCAGACACGGCGGTGAAGATGACGAAACCGACGCCCTTGATCTCCATGCCGGAGGCATCCCCAAACTTGATGGAGCCTCGGACGCTAGAGTCAAGCTCGGTGAAGAACTCCCGTCGACCGGTCATGTGATGGGTGGCGCCGGTGTCGAGGCACCACCCGTCAGTCTTGTCGTTGCCGGAGGCGTCGCCGAGGAGGGCGTGTGCTTTTGGCTCGTCAAGGTGGAGGAGAGCCGCTGTGGCCGGTTCCGCTGGAGGTAGCTCGATGCTTGCATGTGCCATGAACAGAGTCGGCTCCTCCTCCTCCGCATATGCGACGTGGGCCTGGCCGCGTCGTGGCTGTTGACAATCCTTTGCCCAATGGCCAAGCTGGCCGCAGTTGCGGCAGGTGTCGTCTCGTGCCGGCTTGTGCTTGCCGGCGGCGCCGCCCTGGGCGCCTCCGCGGGCATCATCCTCGGCACGTCCTCGCGCCCCGGCCTGGGCGTCTCTGTGCGCCTTGCGCGGCTTGCCACGCTTGCGGCCGCCTGTCGCGGAAGAAGGCTCCCCTTTCTTCCGGTCACCTTGGCAGGCGGCCCACTGCTCCCGAGTGAGAAGGAGCTTCCCGCCAGTGGTGATGGGCCCCGAGAGAGACTGTGGCTCATTGCTGTCGACGACCTTGAGGCGACCTATCGCCTCCTCGATCGACATCATGGAGAGATCCAGCAGGGACTCAATCGAGCGAGCCATCTGCTTGTACTTCTCGGGGACGCAGCGGAAGAGCTTTTCGACAGCTCTCTCCTCGCCGTAGGTGTCATCGCCGAACTGCACCATCTTCTGCAACAGAGTGTTGAGACGGAGAGCAAAGTCATCAACGTCCTCACCTGGCTTGAAGGCTAGGTTCTCCCACTCCTTGCGAAGTGTCTGCAGTGTGGACTTGCGGGTGCAGTCGCTGCCGATGCGTGCCGCAGCGATGACGTCCCAAGCCTCCTTGGTAGTCCGCTTGTTGGTAAGCGAGAACTGCATCTCGGACGGGACAACAGCGATGAGGGCATCCAGCGCCCGTCGATCCTGGTCGTAGTCGACGTCGCCGTACCGGACTGCCTCCCACATGTGCCGCACCTGGAGCTTTACCCTCATCACCGCAGCCCACTCGACGTAGTTGGTCTTAGTGAGGGTAGGCCACCCACCGCCGGGGCTGACGTCCCTGACAACAACCTGGAGCCCGTGGTAACCACGCTACTGATCCGGGGAGAGAGAGCCACGTTGCCTGTGAAGGCTGCGCTCTCCATCGACCCGTCCGCCACCGTTGCTGTGCGCGCCTCCTCCAGGAGCGCCACCGCCGTGCGCGCCTCTTCCAGGAGCGCCACCGACGTGCGCGCCTCCTCCAGGAGCGCCGTGGGCGCGTCCGCTCCAGTCTGGGCTGCCGCCACGCTCGTGGGCGTGCGCGGCTGCCCACTGCGCCGCCCGCGCTCGCGCTGCCTCCCTCCCCAGCAGCTCGAGGTCCGCGTCGGCGCCGTCGTCGGCAGAAACGGAGCTGTTGATGCTGCCGCGCAGAGCCTCAACCTCTGCTGCCGCCGCACGCGCTGCATCTGCCGCCGCAGCTGCTTCCGCCTCCGCTCTGGCTGCTGCCAGCTCCGCCGCTGCCAGCCTCGACGCCCTTGCCGCCGCCGCAGCGGTCTCTGCCCCCGCTCGCTCGCGTTCCTCTGCCGCGGCAAGTTCGGCCTCCTGCCGACGCCGCGTGCTCGAGGCGACCGAGCGCTGAGACTGCCCTGCGGACATGACGCGCTACTGGGGGGCTGCTGCGTGGGGAGAGGGCTGCTTCATGCGCAGAGGGAGAGGAGTGAGCAGGAGCGGCCGGAGCTGCTGTTGCTCCCAGCTGGGGCTGTTGCGCGGCTGGGAAAGGAGATGAGCAGGAGATGCTCAGGCTACAGGATAGTACGACTCCGATACCAGTTGTTAGTCGCTGAATTCTTACTTTTGGTAGTAGCAGAATTCTTACTCTCACTGGTTTATTTCTCACACAAAATGCCATGCCAACATGAGGGGTTGGGGATACATATTTATAGGCTGCTAGCCAGCCAAGCATATGCCAAGATGTTAAGCATATGTCAAGATGCTAGTCCTAGATGCTAAGATGCTATCCTAGATGCTAGTCCAAGATGCTAGTGTCGTAGATTCTAGTCCAAGATGCTGTCCTAGATGCTAGTCCAAGATTCTAGTGTCCTAGATGCTAGTCCAAGATGCTAGTCCTAGCTGCAGCCCCACACAGAGACTTATCCATCACCGTAACTGTTGCAAGTACTCACATGAACCCCCCCTAAAACTTCTAGACAATATACATGGAGAAATGACTTTATTAGCTATATCTATTTTGTGTTGCGTGTTCGAGAAGGAAAAATATATCTACTTTGTGTTGGGTACGGTTAACTTTAATCTTCATCTTGTATTGTCAATTCAAATTCTTGATGGGAAAGCATTTGCTGCATCTTAATTCTTCATTGCATGTGATTGCATCTTCTGATTTGTAGGACACAAGCGCTTCTGCTGTAAGAGCAAATGCAATGGCTGGTTTTAAACTCAAGGGAGATGGTGATGCTCACAACTCAGGGGAAACGGGGGTTTCTGGTCTTGACAAAGAGCCAACTTCACCTGGAATGGTGTCCAAAGGATCAATCAATGAAGTTAGACGCCTTTCTGATGATACAATTAAAGAGATGGTAGCATCATCAGGAAAGAAGCATCTATTGCCTACAGAGGTATGTTTTGTGGCTTCTTGAGTTTAAAAGGGAAATGCAAGCTTTGGAAGCAGATCGCTAAGCATTTTATTACTCAATTTCTTCAGGTTGAATCTATTCTCAAGGACTTGTGGAAAAATGAAGCTAGGTTCTGCATGTTACTTTGTGACTTCCAGAAGAATACGTTAAGTGAACCAGAAAAGAGAAGGGGCTATGAAATGTTTTTCTTGAATAGTCTCCTTGTGGCACCAAATAGATTCCGCCCATCAACTAGCTCTAGTCTTGGAGTAAGTATCTCAGTCATCTAACCGACTGAATTATGTTCTAAAGCTGACCGCTTTAGTTTTTTGCTGTTGTAGATTATGGAACATCCTCAAAGTGTTCTGCTAAGTAAAGTGCAAGAAGCCAATCTTGCGCTACACCATAACAATGCATGTTCTAACCATATGGATGTTCTTCGAAGATGGATGGATCTACAACGGAATGTAAATGTGTTATATGATAGTAGCAGAGGCCTTGGTAAGGATGTATTCTTTTCATAATGATTTGGACTGGTGCCTTTCACTTCCTGATCCAATCCTGTGTTACCGCCTTACTGGGACATGAGTGCAGATGTTGGTGTCTGACTTGGGTGTGGGCGTCCCATTCGCAACTATAAATAGGATCTTTGGATTTGTCTATTATATATTTATTTATACTATTTTTAACTAGAAAAGGAATACATCCATATTACACAATGTGTGCAATCATTTATTGTTGTCATCTTTAACTAGGCCCTGTTTATATCCTGCTAAAATTGGCACATGCTAGCAACATCTACCTTGCTAATTTTTGCTAGTAGCTAGCACACCTGTTAGTAAGTGGCATGTTTGGTTCCAGGCTTGCTAATTTTCAGTTGCGCTATTAGCAACATGGATCCAAACAGAGTGTAATCTGTATGTGCCAAATCCATAAGCAAATGCATCACGTGCTTAAAAAGGATAGGGATAAAGATAGAGAGATGCTATTACGCTGCCTTTTGTACCTGTGTGTGTTTGGTACCTGTGTGTGTGTGTGTGGTATATCAGGGCTCTTATCCCATTCTTCTTTAATACAATGATAAACAGCTCTCCTTCATGTTTGAGGAAAAAAATTGCACCACTTGGCCCAACAAAACATAACTTACCAGTTTCCCTGTACACAGGCATGCAGCTAGCAGCTGCTGCCGCCTTTCATTCCCCTTGGTGTGTCTCTTGCTCCCATTGCAGATCTGCTGGAACCGTAAGATGGCCATTTCCTTGCATCTGGGACTCCCAAAATTGTACTAATTACCGGGGAATTAAGTTGATGAGCCATACTATGAAGCTATGGGGGAGAGTTATCGAGCATCGCTTGAGAGCAATAACGCGGGTCTCTATGAACCAATTTGGTTTCATGCCCGGAAGGTCAACCATGGAAGTCATTTTCTTAATAAGACAAGTTATGGAGCGGTATAGGGAGAAGAAGAAGGATCTACACATGTTTTTATTGACTTGGTGAAGGCTTATGATAAAATACCAATGAA
Organism: Miscanthus floridulus; assembly: GCF_019320115.1. Taxonomy (NCBI): domain Eukaryota; kingdom Viridiplantae; phylum Streptophyta; class Magnoliopsida; order Poales; family Poaceae; genus Miscanthus; species Miscanthus floridulus. The sequence continues at coordinate 107,230,914 of NC_089595.1, forward strand.
TGTTATGTGGTGGGCTTTGGACAAACATAAAGTCCCAACGAAGTACGTCGGGCTCATTAAGGACATGTACAACAATGTTGTGACTAGAGTTCGAACAAGTGATGGAGACACGGATGACTTCCCGATTAGGATAGGACTACATCAAGGGTCAGCTTTGAGCCCTTATTTGTTTGCCTTAGTGATGGACGAGGTCACAAGGGACATACAAGGAGACATCCCTTGGTGTATGCTTTTCGCGGACGATGTAGTGCTAGTTGATGAAAGCCGGACAGGAGTGAATCAGAAACTGGAGTTATGACGGGAGACTTTGGAGTCCAAAGGTTTTAGACTTAGTAGAACTAAAACTGAGTATATGAGATGTGACTTCGGCACTACTACTCGGGAGGAGGAAGATATTAGTTTGGAAGGTCAAGTAGTGCCTAGGAAGGATACCTTTCGATATTTAGGATCAATGCTACAGAGAGACTGGGCATATTGATGAAGATGTTAGTCCATAGAATCAAAGCAGGGTGGATGAAGTGGCGGCAAGCATCTGGTGTCCTATGTGACAAAAGGGTACCACAGAAGCTAAAAGACAAGTTTTATAGGATGGTGATTAGACCTGCTATGTTGTATGGTGCAGAATGTTGGCCTATGAAAAGACGACATGTTCAACAGATAAGTGTCGCGGAAATGCATATGTTGCGTTGGATTTGCGGTCATACATAAAGGGATCGAGTTCGGAACGATGGTATACGTGATAGATTAGGGGTACACCAATTGAAGAAAAGCTTGTCCAACACCGGTTGAGATGGTTTGGACATGTCCAATGGAGATCCTCCAGAGGCACCGGTGCGTAGTGGAATCCTAAGCCAGGATAGTAACGTGACGAGAGGCAGAGGAAGAGCGAAGTTGACTTGGGTAGAGGCAATAAAAGGAGACTTGAAAGGATGGAATATACCCAAAGACTTAGCCTTAGATAGGAGTGCTGGGAAGACAGCTATTCACGTGCCTGAACCTTGATTGCTTCTGCTGGGTTTCAACTCTAGCCTACTCCAACTTGTTTGGGACTTAAAGGCTTTTTTGTTGTTGTGGGACTCCCAAAATTGGTCGCCCCTGCCCTTCTCATCCCTCCTGGTGCTCTTCGATTGCCTAGGGATCAGATGTTGCTAACCCAATGGACTGTGAAGGATAAGGCTGCAGACCTGCCATCCTCATTGTCTTCAACCTTGGCAGGCTGGCAGCCCGTCGGCCCTTCTCCATATTCCCATCCTCTGTATTCGGTGGTCATCGCTGTCTTCCAAAGGAACTTGTTTGCTATTGGCGTGGCTCCATCGTGTCTGATACATGTTACACTGTGTTTGATGTGAGTCAACACGACAAAATTATTTTGGACATGGTGGCATGCATGTCTGTAACACTAGTCCAATCAAGTCTCACTGTAAAAATAAAAAGCTCGACCCTATGGAACAGCCTCCCCGAGGCATCATGTGATTAAGAAGCCTCAACCACATTATAACAACAACAACAAACCTTTAAGTCCCAAACAAGTTGGGGGTAGGCTAGAGTTGAAACCCAGCAGAAGCAATCAAGGTTCAGGCACGTGAATAGTTGTTTTCCAAGCACTCCTATCTAAGGCTAAGTCTTTGGGTATATTCCATCATTTTAAGTCTCCTTTTATTGCCTCTACCCAAGTCAACTTCGGTCTTCCTCTGCCTCTCTTCACGTTACTATCCTGCCTTAGGATTCCACTACGCACCGGTGCCTCTGGAGGTCTCCGTTGGAGATGTCCAAACCATCTCAACTGGTGTTGGACAAGCTTTTTCTTCAATTGGTGCTACCCCTAATCTATCACGTATATCATCGTTCCGAACTCTATCCCTTCTTATATGACCTGCAAATCCAACGCAACATACGCATTTCAACCACATTGGCCAAGAAAAACCCCTGAACCTTGGCTTCACCCTATAGGACCACGAGTTTCTAGGTTGGCGACCACTGCGACTACCCCTGGTAGAAGGGCCCAAACGAACCACAAGCGCCACAGGCTGGCACTCTGCCACTATTTTTTTGGTCTGCCAGCAAGGGGAATTGTTTTGTTGCCACCACGATGGGCTGGTGTGTCCCTCAACTGGGGAGCTTACTGCTACACTACTAGAGTGTTGGCAACTCTCACCGTAAATAGTGACAATATATATGAAAACAAACTATTTTGTTGACGGATCTTTGATGGCATAATCTTCATAACCATGTTAGTTACATTAATCAATGGAGAAGAAAATGAAAATAGTGTAGCAGTATAATAGCCCATGTTTGATGCCACATTCGCACCATCCATCAGTTAAGCTAATGGTGATTTGGTCTAGTACGGCAAACAAGTTCAAACATTAGTGGTCTTAAAAAGTACTCGCTGCATCTCAGAATAGAGGGCATGGCTGAATGTTTTTTCCAGGTCCCAGAATACAGGGTGGCACCTCTCTGTTCCTGTTCACGTCTATGCATGCACTTATTTCATGCATAGCGCTGCAACTCCTTGGCTGCCAGTTAGAGTGTTACCTCTGCAGACTCTCTTTCTCTTCCAAGTAGTACTGCACCACCACTTGTATTCTCCCCCATTGGTAGCAGGCGATTGCGATGACAAATACCGGTGGAGGCGGCTTGGGCTGGTCGCAAGCGCCCAACACATGTGGCCGCAGGTGCAGGTGGAGCTCGGTCGTGCTCGAGCCCTCCATGTCATCACCGTCTGCTTGCGGTAGCATATGTAGAGGTTAGCCGTGCAGAAGTGCTCTGTGATCACGGTCTACATCAGCTGCAGACGGAGGTGGAGCTAGGCCGTTTGAGAGCTTTCTGTGATGGTGGCCAACTGGCCATGGCAGTGTGGTTGAATTGGTGATCATTGGTGAATATGCATGGCTCTATGCGGAGAAAGCTGATCAGCAAGCGTGTGGGGGCCGGGCGGAGAGCACATACGGAATTCGTTATTTGCGCGTGCGAAAAAAAAAGTAGGAGTGTGGGCTTAGTTACGCGTCGAGCTTTGTGCTGGGCAGATGTCGGGCGAGCAAGAATCAATTGCTTCATTGATTTCTGCGTTGAGAGCAGTTGTGCCCTGTATTCTGGTATGGAGTAATTTACAAGTTGAGGGGTAGGGGTGAGACAACCATGCAACTTCTGGGACTAGTGATGCAACTCTCTCTTTTCTTTTCGATTGTGGTTGGTAGTGGATGGTTCTTGGTATTATTTGCCAATGGACCATCTCAGCCCTGAGCTTATTTTGATGCTTATTGGTGCACTATTGATTTAAAATGTCAATTTGATAGCTGCTTGAAAATAAGTTTGCATTCATTTAAGATGCAGTTGTTCTTGCCTTCTTGGGAAGGGTTAGGTTAGGTATAATATTTTGCCTCTACTCATTTGTCTCTGTGTGCTGTTAGTTTGTTTGTGAGCTGCTTTGAAAATAAATTTCTGTTCATTTAATATGCAGTTGTTCTTGGGAATGGTTAGGTCTAGTATAATATCACCTCTAGTAATTGTCTTTGTGTGCTGGTTCGAAATATTAATTTGCGAGCTGCTTTTGAACATAAATTTGTGTTTGTTTAGTATGCTGATCTTGGGAAGGTTTAGGTTTATACTATCATCTGATTCATCTCTACTCATCTTTGCTCATTACCTTGGGTTCTTTACTCATTTTATCTACCCCCACTATAAAGGTTGATGGCTAAATGTTTATGTTGACAATAACAGTAAGAAGCGAGAAGAATGCTCATGGTATACGACAACTATTGGAAAAGAAAGAAGGAATTCTTCGACAGAAGATGATGGGGAAGAGGGTTAATTATGCATGCCGATCTGTTATATCTCCAGATCCGTACTTGGCTGTTAATGAAATTGGCATTCCTCCTGTTTTTGCGACACGGTTGACATATCCTGAGGTATGTGCTTTATGCATTGTCCATCATCCTGTATGATTCATTTTGGAACAGCTTTGTTTATGTTTGTGTTCTGACTTGCCTTGGCCCCTCCGATCCCTTTTTAACCATGACATGCCTTGACCCCTTCATACTATCTTAATCTAATCTATTAATATCCGTGATATTGATTATAGAGGTATATGCATCGTAGGCCCTTGAACTTGTCTCGTGGTGCCACTTAGGTCCACAAACTCTCTAATCGTACTTCTGGCACCCTAATGTTGTTTAAGTATGCCACTTAGGTCCATAACTCATCGGATCAAGGTTTTTACCGACGTGGCGGGGACAGAGCGCACGTGAACCGCGCGTGAGCCTGGTTTGGGCGGCCACACAAACCGGGGCTTGCTGGGAACGTGAGGGAGGGCTGTTTTCGTGGAGCCTGGCTTGCGCTAGCGACCACGATAAGTCCACTCACCCTCTCGCTACGCCACTGGCTCCTCCCGTGCCGGCCGCCGCACCCGCATCCTGCCGTTCTCGAGCCGGCCGTCCGTGGAGCTCGTCCGTTTGTCTGTCCGTGGAGCTCGTACGTTCGTTCGTCCGTGGTGGCTGGGAACTCATCCATCCGTGGCTGTAGCTCACCTGCTCGAAGATGGTGGCTTGGAGCTTGTCCGTCCGTGGCTGGAGCTCACCTGCTTGAAGATCTACCTCGCGCTCGAGCTCGTCCATGGCTGGGAGCTCTTCTCCCGCTTCCCGTGCGCTGCGCGCGGACGATGAAGGGGCCGGCGCGGCCAGCGCCACCACGCGCGCGTCGGTTGCGTCCTTAGGCAAGCACGCGCGGCGGTTGCGGCGGCTTCAGCCTCGGCGCCGGCGGTGGGCGAGCGCACAACTGCGGTGGTGGCCACGGGTGAGCGCGCGACTACGACACGGTCTAGAAAACCGAATGTTTCTCCTCGCGTGGCAGTGCCATGAACTTGCGTCACAGCCCGATGCAGCTGTTGGCGTGCATGGTGCAGACCCTGCTCATGTTCCGGCTCGGATCATAGAGGCCGCCGAAGAGCTCAGTGCTGAGGAACCTGATCTAGACGCCGAGCTTGTGCAGCCTCAGGTGGCGCTCCCTCGCCGCGTACCAGAACCTGTACAACTCGGTCTCGGTCGTCTCCGTGTTGGACCGCACGTACGCGAGCGCGGCGGCGGCGGCCTCGAGCGAGCGCGTGGCGGCGGCGGCCTCGAGCGAGCGCGTGGCGGCGACGACCTCGGGCGAGCGCGGCGATGGTGGCCTCGGGCAAGCGTGAGGCGGCGTCTGCGGGCGAGCACACAGCAGCGAGGCCGGGTGGCCGTGGGCGAGTGCGCGGCAAGCGGTGAGCGGGGCTGCCGGTTGGAGCAGGGGGGAAGTGGCATTGTCTCCCGCGCGTCGGCGCTAGAGGATGCGCCAGTGGTGTCCATCGGCGAGGGGCTAGAGGAGTTTCGAGCTGGTGGAGGACGACGAGCAAGGCCAGCAACGTGCTGCTGGACGCGTCCTTCCGCGCGCGGCAGGGCGACTTCGGCCTGGCCCGAGTGCTCGACGACGACCGCGAGGCCTTCACCGACCTGCACGTCGCCGGCACGTGCGGCTTCATCGCGCCCGAGTACTCCGTCGGCCACAGGGCGTCGCGGGAGACGGACGTGTTCAGCGTTCGGTGTGCTCGTGCTGGAGGTGGTCACGGGGCAGCTTGTGCTCCGCGCCGGCGACCCTCGGTGCCCGCTGTTGTCGGACTGGGTGTGGCAGATGCACGGCCGCGGTGCGCTGCTCGGCGCCGTGGACCAGAGCCTCGGTGCCGACGAGTTCGACCACGACGAGGCCGGACGCCTGCTGCTGCTCGCGCTGGCGTGCAGCAGTCCCAACCCGGGTGATCGGCCCATCATGCCGCAGGTGCTGCAGGTCCTGACCAAGGCCACGCCGCCGCCCGAGGTGCCACTGTTCAAGCCCCTGGTTCGTGTGGCCGCCCAAACCAGGCTCACGCGCGGCTCACGTGCGCTCCGTCCCCGCCACGTCGGCAAAAACCTTGATCCGATGAGTTATGGACCTAAGTGGCATACTTAAACAACATTAGGGTGCCAGAAGTACGATTAGAGAGATTTGTAGACCTAAGTGGCACCACGAGACAAGTTTCAAGGGCCTACGATGCATATACCTCTTGATTATATACACAAGGAAAAAAATCCCAACTAACAAGAAACACAAATATTTTTTATCTTGCGGTCCAAATTTTCGTCTGGATTCTCATGCAACCAGGTTGGCACAAGAACCAAGAAAGGGAGAAGTGGGGATACGGAGAGGATAGGATAGAAAAGAAATGGGATAGTTTCTATATTTGTAGTGTCTACATGACATGACAAGTATGGAAACTACCCAATAGTTTCTGGTTGGGACAGCCGTTACCCACGTAATCAGCCAGTCTGGACCTTCAGAATTTTTAAGCACCTGATGAACACCGGTACCTGATAGACTGGACATGCTACCTGGCAGTCTGGAGTCTGGATACAACTGATCTTGAACATCTGATTGTTCAGAGTATACCATCCAGGTGGCACGTTAGCTGTCGGGCATTAGCTGGAAAGTGTTTAGTCAATGTCAAAGTGCATGATCTTTCTCTATGGATGCAAAGTCTGTAAGGTTTCTAGCCCCTCAAGTGAAATGCATGCTAGTTTGAGGCTGAGACACTCAAACAAATTGGAAGTATTAGTAAATCATTCTCTAGTGCAAAACGCATAACTTTCCGGACAGTGATCCCAACTTTTGAACAGGTATAATGCAATGTTTTCAGGACGGCTGGTCGAGCCTGGACGCCTGAGGACCGTCCAGGACGATTAGTCGTCGTCCAGGACGATTAATCGACCCTGGACGAGTCCCCTGGTCGTCCCGGTCGTCCCCTACATATGGGGACTGATATATACCATATATATATTATATAGTTATATATACAGTATAAAATATATACCATATATATATATGTATACATATACACACACACACACTAGTATACTACATGTTCTAGGCTCTGCTGCTCTAGATAGATAGGTCAGCTGGCCACTTACCTGGCTGCTGCAGAGCCCTTTCTTGTCTTGTTGGCTGCTGCTGCCAAACTGAAATTATAGAAAAATAAAGCACATTAACAAAGGCAATTAGGTGAAAGGCAATGAAGTGATCAACAAAGCAAATTAACACAGTAAAGCACATAATTTAAACCAGTCCAGAACTGCATAGTACATAGTGGCACACTGCCACTGCCATAGTGCATACTGCATAGTGCATACATCAAGTCCAGTACACAAATAGGCAAAATGGCCAATGATAAGAACTACTCAAGTAAATCAGCATCTACACGAAAGCCTCCTCCATCTCCACGGGTGTCTTCATCCTCCTAGGATGCTTCTTGTTCCTAGTATAAATCTTCTGGACATTGGCTGCAGCACGGGTAGCAGCAGCCCTATGCAAGTTACGACTCCTTAGATTCTCAGATGCACCAATAACTTCATCCACAACAGCCCAAGGCACCTCCTCAGAATTCTCATCCACCCAAGGCCCAACTCTGAGATGCAGCCCACTCTCTGGCTGGACGCCCACACAGCCTGGACGGACGATTAATCGCGACTGGACGACGACTAATCGGACGTCCAATTTCCTGGACGGCCTGGCCGAGTCGGAGGCCCTGGTCGAGTAGCTCCAACCGTCCAGGATGATTAGTCGCGATTAATCGGACGTCTTGAAAACATTGGTATAATGTTGTGAAAGCATCCTTAGCCTTCATTCTACCTTTGTCTTGAGCAATTTTCACGCACCCGAATTTCTTGCTAGTTTTCTAACAATGCTTTCAGTTTCTGGGAGTGTTCATCATATTTCCAATGGTACCATTAGCAAACAACCTACTAGGGGCCTGGATGCTTCTTTACTTAAGTAGTATATGACCAGATCATGATGTGCAGTGCAGCATAGTGCCAAACGGTACTGTCCTACTGTATTCCCACTTTCCCAGCAGTGTGCTGATGGTGGTTGTGGGGCAAAACATTAAAGGGTAAGATAAGGAATACATATGAGTTGTTGGTAAGATTGTAGTTGAATGATGGAGGGTTGAGATATGGCATTGTCTGTATCCTGTCGCATTCCCACAATACAAACAGCCCCAGAGTTAAGGGACAAACCTAATTCAGAATTTTGTACCTGTTGGGAAAAGGAAAGACTGACTAGACATCCTGTTACAACCAGAACCAGAACAACCAGACCACAAAAGTAAAAAATACAGAAGACATCACATGGTAATAAATTCCATTTCCACCTGGCTGTTGAAAATCATTTGGATCAACAGGGCCTCTTCAGTCATTCTCCGGTGGGTCTTTGACCTGACCATCTTCAATTCTTGGCACTCCATTCATGGAGATGCTTGAAGTTAACACCAAGATACTCATAGTAGTCTATCGTAATATGCATGACTTCGATCACCAAATACCTGCATCTCCCCTGAACACAGCATGTCTATTGTTGTGCTTAGACTAGCTGTTCCTTTATGCGAGTGATGCAACTGTAACAACTTCATCAGCAGGTGTACTTGTACTGATATACGTGGTGAACTTGATCTTTCATTGTGGTTTTGATAGCTTGTGTTGTGATTTATTAGTCCTAGACTTTTCTTCAAGATTTTACAGCTAATAAAAACAAATGCTGAAACAGCTTTATATCAGAATAATTTCCTTTCTCCGTTCAAATATTCTTCTCCTAATGAATGAATAAATTTTCGCTGCTCTTTCCAAGCACCTTTTATCTTTGAACTGTTGATTTGTAGGATTTTCCATAATTTTTGACATTCTTTATCTTTTTCTCCACAGAAAGTAACACCCTGGAATACCAAAAAACTCCAAGAAGCTATAAGGAATGGTGCTGATATCCATCCAGGTGCAACACATTACAGGGACAACAATAGCATGTATAAGTTACAGGCAGTCCCTGCCAAACGCCGTTCCATTGCTAAGATGCTACCTGCATCCAGAGGATCGATTTGTCAGCCAGGGAGAGATCCTAATTGTGAATTTGAAAGCAAGGTTGTATATCGGCATCTTCAAGATGGTGACATTGTACTTGTCAATAGGCAGGTGTGTCTATACTCTCGCAGTTCCATATTCTTGATTAGTAATATCTGATTTTCTCCCTCCAGTCCCATTGAGACACCATTTTAGCAAAGTGGTTTTGGTTTGTGATCGATTGCTGTTTTGTTTTTTATACACAATTCAGGCATCCAAATACCCGTACATTCTTAGTATTGTTAAGGAAAAGGATGGATGGTTATCGGGGGCAAAATTTGCTAAAAGCAGTTCATAATGCTTTGTTGTGATTCCGCAATAGGCATGAGATGACATTAAATAATTAGGTCAGATGAAATGCAATTTGAATGCATATCTGAGCTCAGGCAAGTTCCTGCCTGCTTCCCCAAAAGTTTCAAAGCACACTTTTGATACAATTCAGGGCTTGATTTTGCAATCACTCACCATTCTGCCCCTAACCATACTGCTTACGATTCTGTACGGCACAGTGGCTGTTGTGGGCGATAGGGCTATTACTCTTTTTCGCCATCAACCATGAATCCATCATATAGCTGTTCCAGTTTATGGATCTTGAATTTCTCTAATGTCTCATTTTTCTTGGTTGTGATTCAAAGCCTACTCTTCACAAGCCCAGCATGATGGCTCATTTTGTTCGTGTGTTACCTGGAGAAAAGACGTTACGAATGCACTATGCCAATTGCAGGTACTTGGATATCATCTTTTATTCCATGCTGTGCTGTCCCTTTGCCTACATCACACGAGCAAACAATTGACTGCTATCTCTTTTTAGCACCTACAATGCTGATTTTGACGGAGATGAGATGAATGTGCACTTTCCACAAGATGAAATATCCCGTGCTGAGGCCATGAATATTGTTGATGCAAACAAGCAATACATTGGTCCTAGGAGTGGGGATGCTGTCAGAGGTCTCATACAGGTATAGTATGCACAGACAATTGTTGTACCTTGATTATTTTGTGCACTGATATATGGAAGACATGTTTAATATGCTCATACTATACCCATATGCACTGGTATAGTGTGCGCGGTTTAATGTCAAATGCATCTATCCTCATTAGTAAACTAACTCTTCCTGTTAGACCTTGCAATCATATTTTTCCTGTAGTGCCTTGTTTCTAGCTAGTTCATAGCTTGTTGTTTTTTCTCTGCTCATTTTGTAAACTTGGTTGTTTCTAACCCCTCTTAATGAAACACTCGCAAAGCACATTCTTTAAAAACTATATTGTCTCTTGACGTTGCAACTGTTATCATTTTTTGTTAAACTAGTTTTATTTTCATTTATAGGACCACATTGTTGGTGCTGTACTACTGACAAAACCAGACACATTTCTAAGCCGTGAAGAATATAGTCAGCTTGTCTTTGGGTCTTGTGTGCCATCCTCAAATCGTGGCGCTCGTCACCCTGGTAAAAAGGTGTCTGCTATTGAGGATTATGGTACACTCGAACTTGTCCATCCTGCTATTTGGAAGCCAAAGCCCTTATGGACAGGAAAACAGGTTAGATGTTTCTGAGTTCTGACAAATAATTCTCTCCTGTTGATGTTGAGTTGTTCTTGGGAGTGGCTTAAGAACGTCTATGTAACTTTTTTGTTTACAGGTTATAACAACAATCTTGAATCATTTAACAAAAGGTCGTCCTCCATTTACTGTGGAGCAGAAGGGAAAAATACCAAAAGAATATCTAAAAGAACAAGATCCTTCTGCTCAAAAAGAAAAAGAAGGTCCTCCTGCTCAAAAAGGAAAAGAATATCCTCCTGCTCAAAAAGAAAAAGAAGATCCTTCCACTCAAAAAGAAAAAGAAGATTCTTCGGCTCGAAAAGAAGATCGTTCTGCTCAAAAAGAAAAACAAGAAGATCCTTCTGCTCAAGAAGAAACACAAGAAGATCCTTCTGCTCAAAAAGAAAAAGATCCTTCCACTCAAAAAGAAAAAGAAGATCCTTCAGTTAAAAAAGAAAAAGAAAAGCAAAAGAGAATACAGAAACTAAAACAGAAGCAAAAGCAAGATGATCGTTCTGAACTGGTCTTATATATTCATGATAATGAGCTCATAAAGGGCATAGTAGATAAGGCCCAGTTTGGGAAGTATGGGATAGTTCATACAGTTCATGAACTCTATGGTGCGGATACAGCTGGGATACTGCTCTCGACATTCAGCCGCTTATTTACACTTTTCTTGCAGGTAAACTTACAAATAACGCTACCTCTTTTTTTAATCGTGGGTGATTCACCAGTAACATCTGTAGTTTTAATTGTGAGTGTAGCCTAATTGTCCAACCCAACTAAAACATTTGTAGTGTGGAAACTCATTAGCAGTAAACTATATACCTTTCTAGACGTCCCGGCTTATTGAATGTCTTTGTGAAACTAAGGCACATTTATCATTACTTTTGTGCCTAGTATGTTTGGCCAATGGCCACAGGACATTTGATGTGATCATTTATCATTATTTTGCTTTTTTAAATAACAAGACTAGCCTGTAGCAGACACTACCAAGATATCCAAATTGCCGTGTCAATGTTGCATTTAATGTGTTTTGTGCAAAACATGTATATCTAGTATCACATCATACACTTCTAGATGGTCCATGGGGGCCATGAAGAAAGGGGAAGAAAAGAGGGTTGGATGAGTGGTTCAGAGTAGTTTTGACTGGACAAACACACTATCAGGCTGGATGAGTTTGTGTTAAACTACACTCGTTGAACCATTACAGCAGTCATATTGCAGCTCATAAAAGTTGAGCTTTTGCAATACAGTATCTGTGTGCACTCTGGTACATATGACAATTTACTTATCTGACACTAACCTCAAATTACTTAATTTTGTGTTGACCAATTAGTGTGTACTAGTGTTTTGAGTAACACAGTGCCCTGATTTTGCTTAGCCTTCCATCTCTCATTTTTTTTGACATATCATGTAACACCAGCTCCTGCACATGTGTAGTAAGGCTTAGGCTGTGTATGTCTGCTCCCATCCTGGCCTGTTCTAAAACATCGTTTTGATCTACTGGTACCTAGTTACCTACTAGGAGTCATTCTGAATATGATATTTAAGATGTAACTAGAAAGGTATTTTAATCACAGTATCATCAGATGCAATTAGAAAGTCCTTCAGATTCTACTTTTACCAGATCTATTGAAATTTGATGCCATATCTCTGTTGGATCTTGTAGGAGAATAATCTCAACCTTATAAGTTGTGACCAGCATTCCTGAAATCTCTAGAGGGTGATCTTGCGATTTTTTTTAAGTTCGAATGCATTTCTGCTGTTAGCTCCATATCAGTCAAGCTGACCAAAATGTTGTATAATATCCTATTTGTGTCATCCTTTTCCTAAGCGGTTTTGTGTTGGACATTTTTGAGCCTTTGACAGATGATTCTGTTAGTCTTTCTAGTACAAATTTATTATTGGTTTGTGATATCATAATTGATGAAGTAAAACGATGTAATTTCTTTCAGTCGCATGGGTTTACTTGTGGGATAGATGACCTGCTACTATTGCAAAAGGCGGATAAACTGAGAAGTGACATTCTTAGTGGAAGCGAAAAGTGTAGCGAAGAAGTCCACCTGAAATTTACTGGAGCTGGAGAGGATCTTAAAGGTTTGTGGAACATTATAGCATAAAATAAAATACTTTTTTTTTGGCCTTTCCCTATACACTCTATAGCTTCATATTGATTGTTTATTTGTTATTAAGGTGATCTGGTAAAATTGCATATGGAGGTGGAGAAGGCTGTAAGAAGTAATGGTGAATCGGACACGGCTACCTTGGACAATCTTATGAAAAATGCTCTCAGTGCAATAACAACCGAAGTCAATAAAAAATTATTTCCTGATGGTCTACAAAAGCCCTTTCCTGGAAATTGTCTCTCTCTTATGACTACAACTGGAGCCAAAGGTGGCCCGGTAAGGTTTTTTGTTTCCTTCAGTCAGAACTTAAAATAGTTTATTATTAATTTACCTGAAAGCAGACCAAGGCTAATATGGTACCGTTTTATATGTCTTGGTAGGTTAACATGAATCAAATATCATCATTGCTAGGCCAGCAAGAGTTAGAAGGAAAGCGTGTTCCACGGATGGTTTCTGGGAAGACTTTACCGTGCTTTCCGCCGTGGGATATTTCTTCAAGAGCTGGTGGTTTCATCAGTGATCGATTTTTAACTGGTCTGCGCCCTCAAGAGTATTACTTTCACTGTATGGCAGGCAGAGAGGGGTAATTTGCTTCTCAACTCTTCTTTCTGATACATAATAACCATACATTTGCATCTGCACTATCCTCACATTAGGTTAATCTGATTAAAATAGATTTAACAGGTTAATTACATCATAAGATCTAGCATCTCGAGGTCGTATAGGGCACCATAGGTCACCTACACTGCATGGATACGTGAGGTTGGGATACGCGACAGATATGTATCCGTGAAGTATCGGCGAAAAAATAAATGCAAAAGAAACACGATACTTGGTCTGATACGTATCCACGCGATTTGACGAATGATGATACGTATCCGCCACAGACGCCCGGCTGCATGAGCGCTGCCGCCTGATGGGCCTCTGCCGGCTCACATGCGTGAGTGCTGACGATGCAGCAAGCATGAGGCACGGCAACTCCTGCCCGGATGCACAGCGGCACGAGTGCCGCCGCCTGACGTGCGGCTTCCTGCAAGTATTCTCGAGCGCTGATGGCGCAGCCTGCCCAATGGTGATTCAGTGGTGACTTCCGGTGTTCTCCCCTTCTTAATTTCTTTCTTCCCCTCCTGATCTAGTCACTCGTTGCTTCATTTCTTCTTCAACAGCAACCTCTGTTCAGTTCTTGTTGCCTGATTTGATTTCTGTCTTCCCCTGTGGAGGGGTGAGAACTGGGGAAGCAAAGGATACAGACTGAGCGGTGGAGCTGTGCTGAGTTTTTTAGTGGTGTCGGCGGGGTGACCAGTTGAGTGTTGGAGACGGAGAGCTGTGTCTGTACTTCTGTTGTACGAAGCCATTAGTCTAGATAGAAGCAGTTAAATAATTGTAGATGTGGCTACACAGAGCGTCCATGCATCTTGAATTCCTGGTCGGCTTCTACTAATTTTAACATGTCTTATTATTTTTAAAAAAAAACATAAATCGTACACCCTGTCCCAAAATACATGATGTTTTTTACTTTTAGACATTTTGTTTGACTGTTAGTCTTATTCAAAAAAATTTTGTAAATATTGTTTATTTTGTTATGACTTATTTTATCATTAGAGATACTTTAATAATGACTTATTTATTTTATTATTTGCACAAAAAATTGAATAAGACAAATGATCAAACATGTTATCAAAAAGTCAAAAGCGTAATCTATTTTGGGACGGAGGGAGTATCGGCATATCGGAGTTTTTAGAAAAATGACGTATCCGCGTATCCGTATCTGTGCTGCATAGTAGGTCACTGTTTGAAAACAGGCATTTCAAGTTTTGAATTACATGGGTATCCAATGTTCATGCATCTTCACAGCCTAAACTGTCTGGATATGAATTGGTTTGCTACATCTTTCTGAAGAGAAAATGATTGTCATATATTCTAAAATTGATATGTTTGATACTCATTAGTCATTAGAACATTATATGTGAAATTCTGAATGTTTCTGCAATGTATATTCTTTATATTTACGATATTAAAATTGTGAGTTCTTTGTAGGTTGGTTGACACAGCAGTCAAAACATCCCGTAGTGGATACCTTCAGCGTTGTCTTATAAAATGTTTGGAATCGTTGAAAGTCTCCTATGATCACACAGTTCGGGATGTCGATGGATCAATTGTACAGTTCCAATATGGAGAAGATGCAGTTGATGTTCTGAAAACTAGCTTTCTCAACGAGTTCAAAGAACTTGCTGATGTAAGGAATTCAATACTCAACTATAGTTTAGAACCACCTTGAATTTGAAGTATCTCCCTATTGCTTGTTTGGTAGGCTTCCTAATGGTGTGCTATATTTGATCCAAATTACAGAACAGAAAAGCTGTCCTTGCCAAGCTCGGTGGCCACAGTATGAAGCCCACATATAATGAATACATTGATGAACTGCCAGTTAAATTGAATGATAAAGCGGAAGAGTTTCTTAAGCGTTCAAAGGAATTTCAACGCTGTCGTTACAACATTGAGGCAGAGGAATTAAAGGAGTTACTGAAAGTCAAGTTCCTATCTAGTCTTGTAGACCCTGGTGAGGCTGTTGGTGTGGTTGCTGCTCAGTCAATAGGAGAACCTTCTACGCAGATGACGTAAGAGGTTCTCTTCATTTATATATAGTTTTTGAGATTCCCACATTCATTTCTCCATTTTATGCTAGACCTTCTGTGGTTGAACTTATATATATCTGATAAAAGATGCAGTTGTGTTTATGTGCTAACTAAGGTTTTTTTCCTTTCTTTTTGCTTGTGTTGTACTACTGTTTATCTATGTTATATTTCAGAACTTAGATATAACAACTCAAATATTGTTTTACTATGCATTGCAGGCTCAACACTTTTCATCTTGCTGGAAGGGGTGACTTGAATGTAACTCTTGGTATACCTCGGTTGAAAGAAATACTGATGACTGCATCAGCTAATATTAGGACGCCTGTTATGAAGTGTCCTTTGCTTGAACATATTTCTATGTGAGTTTTAATTGTGATTACTTTTAGGATAATGAACAACCTGAGTTTTGTTTCTGCTGTATTTTTATTACTCTATCAAAGCTCACGCATTCATAACTTCCACGTGCACCAAATCTGTGAGATATGGGCATTCATTTGTTCTTTCGGTGAATGCGTAGGGATGATGCTAAAATGGTGGCTGCAAAGCTTACGAGGGTTTGTGTCGCTGATATAGTGGAGAAAATTGAAGTGTGCACAGTTCCTTTTTACAACTATAATGGACATGTTTCAACCCTATACAAGTTACAGGTGAAACTCTATCCAGAAGACCAGCTTGAGTCAGGCCTTACTGTAGATGAGTGTCAGACGACCTTGAGAACAGTTTTTGTTGACGCAATGGAACATGCAATTGAAAAGCATTTAGATCTGCTACACAAAATAAATGAGATCCGTGCTGTTAAGGTAAAAGATACAGAGGGCTCATTATCAGATGGTGGTGAAGAATCTGAAAGTAGACATGCTGATGGAGGAGACACTGGTACAAGTGATGATGATGATCAAAATGATAATGATGATGACTTGGGAACTGATGCAGAAAAGATGAAACGGCAAGAGAAAGATGAGATGGAGTATGATGATGATACTGAAAACGAGGAGGGAATGGGTAGCGAATCCGAGGAGAGCGATGAGGATCCAGCTGAGTCAGGTGATGAGTCACAAGAGGCTGACAAAGAACACGAAATCTCAAAGTCTAAGATGACTTCAGTGGATGACCTGTCATATTCTGCTAAAAAGGGGAAAAAATCAAAAGATAATCATGGAACAGCTAAACTAGAAGAGAAAAATCAAAATGAGGGAAGATTAAATGACCAGAAACAGGATCAAATAACGAAGCGCAGGAAAAAGCTAAAACGTACTATCCATGTTGAATCCAATGATTTGGATTTTGAGATTCACTATGCCTTTCATGATGAACCTCATATTTTACTAGCTCAGGTAACAAGTGAACTTGAACTTCAATTTTCTTTCTAGGACTAGTTACTTTGAAACTCAACATATTTCTTTCATCGGGTTGACTACATCATATAAGATCTTTAGTTTTTGAGACCAGGATTTACTGTTCCACTGTTCCAGCAACAGTTCATAGCCTACCTCAGCCGTCCGTTTTTTATCAGCTCAGCAGATGTGGCCACGTCTTTACTGCCTCCAGAGGCTTCTGGCCCAACCCGGCCTTATCCTCCATTTGCTAATCCGTAGTCTCGCCTAGGCACCGCACACTCGCCTCGCTCCGCTCGAGGCTCGCCTTCTCCTGTCCCACGCGCCCGTCTCCATCCGCTCGCCCCACGCCGCCGCCACCGCTGCAGCCGCGCCGACTCTAGCGTCCATTTCACTATTGAAAGCTAAATAAAATACTCGCACTGTTAGTAATACCACGTTTTGCTCCCACCTGTAAAAGAACCCTAACCTATTGTATAGTAACGGCCTGTTCGCTTGCTCGTATACGATCGTGGATTATAAGCTGGAACAGTATTTTTCTCTCACACCAAACCAGCCAGCAGTAAATAATCCATGATCGTTTACTGCCTGCCGAACAGGCTGTAAGTTCGCAAGGGCCAGCACACTGCACTTGTATTCAAACAGGATCTCATTCAGTAGTACAGCTTCTGGGACACTTGATTAGCTGGAGTGTGAGCTTTGCTGATTTTTCTTGTCCGACACCGCATTGGCCATCTATATAATACCCCTTGTTCACATGATCTGTTCCTCTTTTCTATCCTTAATTTGTGTTGCTCTGTCATGCTCATGTCATTGTCATACTAAATTAAGTTTATGCTACTTAATTTCAGTAGCACTACAGTATCACCTTCAAGCAGCTGGTACTTTGTTAAATATTAGTCATACACTATTGATAATACTTCCGTTAGTTGATCTGTACAGAATTATGTGGAGCGTGCTTTACAGTTTATTTCTAGGTATTTATTATTGTGCGTGACTACTGGCTGTAACTCCCACCATATAACCTTTTAGCACTTCACATTCTTGTAGATGACCATTTTGTTTGGCACTAAATGGTTTTTAAAATATAGATTGGACCAATTTTTAGAACAGTCTGCATTACCTACTACTCCCTCCATCCCAAATTATGTCATTCCAATTTTCTTGGAGAGTCAAAACATCTCAAGTTTGACTAAATTTATATAATAAAATAATAATATTTATGATACCAAATAAGTATCATTAGATTTTTCGTTAATTATATTTTCATAGTATACCTATTTGATGTCATAAATCTTTGTAATTCTCTCTATAATTTTGGTCAAGAAAAGCTTTGACTGTCCAAGAAAGTTGGAATGGCTTATAATTTGGGATGGAGGGGGTATTATATAATTATTAATGTTCCAGTTGGGAAACTCTTAATGGATTCTTCTTTTTTCAAAAAAATTCTTTGTTCAGATTGCCAAGAAGATAGCTAGGACTATTTTTGTGAAGGCCTGCAATAACATTGTTCGTTGTAAGATTGTCAAGCCAAAGGATGACCATGCCCGTATAGAGACGGCCGGAGTGAACTTTGAAGTGATCTGGAACCTCAACGAATACATCAGCATGCGTGACATCACGTCAAATGACATCCATGCGATACTGAAGACATATGGGGTGGAGGCCGCACGGAAAACCATCATCGATGAAGTGAGCGGCGTGTTTAAACCCTACGGCATCGATGTTGACATGAGGCACCTGAGCATGATCGCGGACTTCATGACCTTGGATGGCGGATACCGGCCTATGAACAGGATGGGGATTGGCCAGTTCAGCACCTCGCCGTTTGGCAAGATGACATTCGAGACAGCAACCAAGTTCATTGTGGAGGCAGCCACACATGGGGAGGCAGACTTTCTGGTGTGCCCCTCAGCGAGTGTCTGCCTCGGTAAGCCCCCAAAGGTTGGGACCGGGATCTTTGGGCTACTGCAGAATCTTGAATTGGAGCAGCCCATGGAAACCTAAATCTGCATTTGGTGCACGTCTGGCCTTCTGGAAGGTTCACAAGTTTTGGTCCTATCAGCCTTTGCACGGCAGTGAAATGTGCTTTAGTTTGCTTATATGGTTTGGCACGCTGCATCTGTGGTGGCCTCGTGGCAACATGTCATTTCATATGGGCATGCTGCTGGAAAAACTAGCAGAACATGTCAAATACCAGCTAGTGATTTAGTAATATTTACAGCATGGTAGCTAGTTGTACACATGCTTTAGAATGTCATTGTTGTCCAATGCTTGTTACGAGACAACTGGGTCATGTTTGTTGCTAGGGTCTCAGAAAACAACTCTGCATGACGTCAAGGACCGGGCACCAGCATTGTGATTATTGACGAGCATACATCATATATGGTTGCAATATTCTATTGGCACAATCTCGGGTCGCCTGCTCACCTATAAAGTCTACCCTGTCATGTGGAATACTAGAAGCATTCGTAAGATTTCTTAATTGGAGCATGCGTTCAGATAATAGTTTCGTTGCAGGCACGCGTCTACTTCAGAATATACTACCGTTCCCATCCAAATCGCACATGCGTCCTGTGTATCTTTCTACTTTGTTTATGTTCTGTACTACCGTGGTAGATAATCTGATGTATCGTGCGAGTAGTGTCAAGGAGAAGGCAACATGGGGAAGTGAAAACCTGCTCTATCCTGCAGTAACAACCGAAATGGAATTTATTAAAGAATGGCAGCAACAAGCACAGGCTACTGGCCATTTAGGCAGCTCCATTGTGCGTTCTAAGCTGGTGCAAAGAGGAGAAAGAAGGAAGCAAGAAGGTGCAATATATTGAATTGAAGAGCTCCATTGTGCCTTGCACCTGTTTATTTTTACACCCGGTGGCCGGTGGCCGGTGCAAATAATAGAAAACAAATTTTCTTCTGTCTCATCCTCTCGCCTCTCATTCTTCTCACCAAAATATGTGGAAGAAAATTACACGTTGGAAAACTTTTTTGCTAACAAAGTACTTGTTGACGTGTCAACCTTTACACCTTGTAAAGGGAAAATACGCTGTGGTTGCCCTTATATGCAATTATTCTGGGCGGATGGACAGGCGGCTCGGTTGGTTAGTTGGCTGGCGTACTTCTCGCGGTAGAATGCTTGGCGGCTGCAATGATATATTCAGCGAATGAAAACGAAATGACCTTTCTTTTGCTTATACATTGCACGGCCCAGCCCACAGGATAATTCGTTGGGTTTCATACAGTGTGACAGTGTCGGAACAGTCCTGCCGTGTGAATAAGGCCCACGCCAATGAGAACCATCCCAAGACCCAAACGATCATCATATAAATTTTGCTAAACAAAATAGCCATCTTAAATCATGTGTATCAAATGAATCAGGTAGGTACCAAATGTTAACATGTTCCCGCAGAGAAGCTCACTCGCACATGGAGGAGCATTAGCGTTACATTACATGGATACAAATTGTTAACTCGAACAGACAATGTGAACATATTCTCCCAGAGAAGCTCTCCAGTCGATTGAACAACTGAGGCATCGCATTGAAAGATGCTTCTAGTGTTGAGTCCTGCGTGCATTTTGATCCAGGCTTGCACTTGGAAACTTTTCTTTCTTCATTCTACTGCAGATAACTCCAGCAAGGACTGCACCTACACATGATTAATTGATTAGGTACCCATTGTCGGTAGAACCAAATTTCATTACCAACGTAACGAAATTACAAAGTTCAAAGGTTTAACAGTACTACCGCCCACAAACCACATACCCTATCCTAAGGCACTGAACACCAAGGGCTCAGAATGACTGGGACCAACCAAGCAAACACTGCAAGCCAACAGAGGCTGCGAAACAAGTTCAAAAGTATGTTATAGCTACTTAACGACTTCATTACATGCCCAAGACCCGACAGACAGCACGCAGGCAGGCAAAGAGACTAACACGGCGCGATCATCCAGAGCCATGAGCTGCCGATCCTCAGTGTTTCCTTCTTTTCATTGCTCACCCACTGTCATCTAATAGTAGAGTATGTGATGAACTCCCTGGAAGTGAAATGAAATGGCTGGGCGGGAACAGGATTCCTGAAACAAGAAAAGGCATAAAATCAAGATTTTAATTGTACATAAAATTCTATGTAGGCCATGTGGCATGAGATGGGTACAAGCATCAAATTCTATGTTAACTCTACTGTAGCTCCATAGATCTTGGTCTAGTCAAACATACTCATGTATTACAAAAAAATAATAGACATGCAAGGCATCTAACTTACGGTCTTGGTCCGTAGATCTTGATCTGTCGGACATGAGTATCCCTCCCGTTCAGATGATTGGATAAAACCGCAATTTGGAGCATAAATGTGTGAATGAATGTTTCTCTGCATACACTTACCCAAAAAGACATTAATATACCTGTCAACATTACAGAAGTAAAATCAAGTAGTACAAGGTTTAAACAGAGTGTCCCTTCCACTAACTTTTTAAAATAGTTTAAAGGGCGTACCCAGTGCAGAGAGCTCCCGCTCTATGCGGGGTCTGGGGAAGGGTGTCAGTGGCAAGCCTTACCCTCGCCTTCCACTCAACATCAACATCAACATCAACATCAACATAGTCTTTCAGTCCCAAGCAAGTTGGGGTAGGCTAGAGTTGAAACCCACCAAGAGCCCCAAGTCACGGTTCAAGCACTTCAATAGCTGCTTTCCAAGTACTCCTATTCAAACATAGATCTCTAGGTATATCCCAAGCTTTCAAATCTCTTTTTATTGCCTCCCGCCATGTCAATTTCGGTCTTCCTCTACCTCTCCTCATATTATTAGCTTGACTCAGGACTCCACAATGCACTGGTGTCTCTGGAGGTCTTCTTTGGACATGACCAAACCACCTCAACCGATGTTGGACAAGCTTTTCTTCAATTGATGCTACCCCTAAGCGATCACGTATATCATCGTTCCGAACCCGGTCCATTCTTGTGTAACCACAAATCCATCGCAACATACGCATTTCTGCAACACTCAGTTGTTGAATATGTCGAATCTTTGTAGGCCAACATTCTGCTCCATACAATATAGCCGGTCTAATCGCCGTTCTATAAAACTTGCCTTTTAGCTTTTGTGGTACCCTCTTGTCACAGAGAATGCTAGAAGCTTGTCGCCACTTGATCCACGCTGCTTTGATTCTATGGCTAACGTCCGCATCAATATCTCCATCCCTCTGTAGCATCAATCCTAAATACCGAAAGGTATCCTTCATAGGCACTACTTGACCTTCCAAACTCACATCTCCCTCCTCCTGTGCAGCTCCGTCAAAGTCGCATCTCATGTATTCGGTTTTAGTTCTGCTCAATCTAAAACCTTTAGACTCAAGGGTCTGCCGCCATAACTCTAGTTTCCTATTTACTCCCACCTGGCTTTCGTCCACTAACCCTACATCATCAGCGAACAACATACCCTCGCCTTCCACTAACTTTTTAAAATAGTTTCACTTCCTAAATTATTATGATGGAAAAATTCTTCAAGCATTCACTAGATAAAATATTTTAACTCTTTCCTGGTGAGATTATAGATGCAGTATTGTCTGCCTCAAATGTGTCAGTATCTGACGACAAACTTGACAGGATATCCATGTCTTTTCAAATTCAACACATAGATTCAAACCAAAATAACAAACCAAGGCTGTGCACATTTGTTTTGTCCACAAACATTTGTTTTCTCCTCCCACATGTATAAAGCGAGTATACTCATAATTTTGGGAACTAGCATTCATCTTCAAGTTACAATGCATTACCGTGGATCAGCCCCGGATAATGATATATGCACCCACCCAACTGGCTTTGCAAGCTCCACAGTTTTAATCTCCTGGAATCATGAGAGATTTTATTGAAAATATTCAAATGATGGCAAAATTGTTAGTTAGTAAGCTCAACATTTCAATTTTGAAACGACTAGTTCAGTGCAGCACTACATGCAATGCAGAAGCAATTCTCTCAGGAAATGCCAGGCCATATTAACTGTATCTAACTTCTAGGAAGGCACGAAATACCAGAAAAAACAATCTGGTTACAGTGTATAAAATCTGTTCAAGTTTAGCCTCAGAATGATTATTTCACAGGCTTTGAAACTCCGACTCTCTGTCCTACTCAACTCAGACGAATCAACATGTAAGATCTTGCTTAAATCTACTACAGCCGACAAGCTTCTGAACATCCTTCAAACGATCTCTCATGGAGAACAAGCGTACCTTGAGGTTGTGGAAGCCATCCCCGGCCCGGATGGAGATCTTGCTCGGCGTGTAGCTCTCGTCGAGCTTGAAATCCACGTAGAGCACAACAAGCTGCCGCGCAACACAGAACCAATTAATCTCAAAACCATCGGAATCACAAGACAAAGCGAATATAGCATAGCTACTGAAGCAGGCACCTGCAGCTGCACCTTCTTCTGGAACTGGATGTTCACCAGGTGCGGCTGCGCCCCATCAGACCTGAGACCAAAATCGCAGAACCCGAGTCACCAACTCTGACCTTCTAGCTTCAGCTAATTCAACAAAGAAACAAAAAAAAAATCGGTGATGAGCGGTAGCCACTGACTGCCAGTAGGTGTCGAGGTTGTCGTCGCGCAGTGCCGCGACGCCGTTGCCGGCCTTGCAGGAACTGACGCTCCACGCGGCCGTCTTCGCCATCTCCCGCATGTCCGCGTCCACAGTCAGCTCCGGGCTCCCTTTCAGCCGCCCAGCGCCTGGTGCCCCCGCCGCCGCCGGGGTCGCCGCCGCCTCCTCCTCGGCGTCGGATTCCATCGGACCAGTGCGAGGAGGGGAAGAGAGGGTGGGGGTAATTTTGGACGCCTTGATGACCAGTTGTGCGGGCAAGGAAAGCGGCCCAGAAGCAGGAGAGGAAGCAGGCCTTCAACAGGAATCGCAAAATGTAACAGGCTGGTTGCGCAAACGACCTAGGCGGACCGTGGCCTGCTCCGACGTGTGTGGCTTCCCTTTAATGGGCTGGTGGTTCGGCCTGGCATGCACGTGGGCTTCCACCACGCATCATTAACACGTCAATTGAAAGAAAATTTTGATTTGCCTCTGCATGTTAGTACTGTTATTAGTTCGATTTTCATCACCTTTTAAAAAATTGATATCTTTGATATTTCTAGCAGAGTATCTGCTTCTAAATCTATTTGCGCCATAGCATTGTTTATAAGGAAATCTATAAAACTAGACCATGATACATATGTTTTGAAACATTTTTTTATATATATATATTCACAACTTACGTTGTATGCAAGTAGGCACCTATGTATTAAGTAACTATAGGTAGCAATTTATGTTGGTAATGCAACTACACTAAGTTGGCCGTTGCCGTGACACGGCAGTAGTAGTACAATATATCACCAATACGGTGCCCTTCGGCTGGTCACAAAAGCCGGCTTGTTCGGCTTCTTTTTTCAGCCCGAACAGTGTTTTCCTCTCACGACAATTCAGCCGAAACGGTGTTTTTCAGCCAAATTCAGCCCAGCGAACGGTGCATTCCCATTTCTCACACAACACAAGCCAGCAATGGAACCTCATCACGGTCACGGCGGTGGAAAGCAGGAACGGTTGAATGAATGAATAATAATAAATGAATATAAAATGAAATATCAAAACTGTGAAACAGTAAACTGCAGGAGGTGAAAAGGAGAGGGTAGTATCCTCCACGTGATGAACCACGCACTGCCATTTCCGTAGGTTGCAAGCACAACAACAATGAGATCCCCATTCGTCACAACCTAATTCTAATACATCGCCACAGCACAGCCGCAAGAGCAATGCTCCAAGCAACACGAAGAAAACTTTGCTTTCTTCAAGTACAGGCCGATGATCACCCAATAACAGGCTCGCCTCCAACTGTTCTTCATGAGGGGATGGGAATGGAATGGATGACGTGTCCAATGGCCGAGTCTGATGAGGCTGGTTAGTTGGCCGGGTGGTTGTATTTCCTGAATACTCTCTCCTGGTTCTCCCTCCACCATTCCTCGGCCTGCTGCTCCGCAAATCTCCTCTTGCTGATCAGGAAAGCAATAAAGAGAAAGCAAATGATCAGCTAAAGTTGTTCCTAGAAGCAAATTTGTCTCGGCACAAAATGAAAACCACCAAATTCTTTGTGTAATTAAATGTGCTATCTAAGTGATTGGCGCTGGTTTCTTCTCTATGCAATGAAAGGAAAATGACTCGTGGTAGGGTAGGTACCTGAATCTGACACGCTTGAACACTTTAGTACCATCTCTAAGCTGGATGAGTGTCACATATACCCCTGGTTCAAACTGCTCAATCAGTTGCACTTCTCCATGAGTACCAAGCTTTGGTCCTAAGTCACCATTAGCTCTCGAGCTGTTTTCCATGATACGATGGCATGGAGATTCGCTCGCCAAGGAAACAGCCGAGCTACTTGCATTTCCTGTGCTGCCATCCTGAGACATTACGAGGTTGCCTATGCTTGCAGACTTACGATGCATACCTGTGACTTCCAGTGGACGAATACCTTGTTCTGTAAGAAATCTCGCTGAATGATTTTGCAGGGTTTTTAAGTTGTCAGCAGCATCACTGGGCACCCTATCTGCAATACTCTTGAGCTGAAGAATGAATGGGCGTGATACGTGAGCACTCCAAGACAGATCCAGCAAACATGTAAATAAAGAAACACTATTTTATGAGCCACAAAGCTTATATCAACTCAGGTTATTCTCTATTCAAATTTAAAAATAAGTGCTCTTAATACTATGCTTTTTCATTCGCAACAATGTTGAGGCACACCTATATTTGTATTTTAATTGTATTATAGAAATCTTGGTACTATAAATTGAACAGAATAAAAGGAAGCATACTATTGAGTCTCAAGTATGCAGCATGATGTAGGGGCGAAAGCCCCTCCAGTTCCCTCAAAAAAAAAGTATGCAGGCATGATAGGAACTTAAAATTTCAACAAGCAAGCTCAAGAGCTGCATATCAATCTTACAAAACTAGTTTAATAATTTACCTCATTGTCAAGAAACCTAATGAACTCCAAGATACCATTACGCCTTGAAGACTCTTCTGCAGCTATAGAGGCAGAATTTTCAGCTCTCCTTTCCGCTTTCTGCAGTTGCTCTTCTTGGGCATCACATTTTTGTTTCAAGTTTATTAACCTGACAAAAAAACTACCATTTTATCAACATCAACTATAAACACGATAAAGGCAGAAAAAACCTATGGTATTCTAAATCATACCTGAGACTGCAACTTTGAGATATCTTCATTCAGCACCTGTTTAGCCATCCTTCAAGTTATCAGTGTCACTTTTACCACAAAGAGGAGTCGCTGCTGATGGACTTGGCTTCTTTGTGAGAGGAGATGGTGACATAGGCATGGCCATTGGCATTGGAGCCATTGCCATAGGCTTCAGACTAGCTGGACCACCAAATGTTGCACCAAAAGCGAGATTGTTAAAAGGTAACATGGAAGGAACTTGGGGTGCCCTCATTGTGGACATAGGATCTGGTTTTATCTCGTTTCTAACTGCTTTTATCTCAGCTTGCTTGAGCGGTTCGGGTGTTGATCCAGTTGCAAGCCTGGAAGGCCTTATTTCTGGCCTCTCTGACCTGTCTTTGCTATCAACAGAGCGACGAGCAATGGCATTTCTTTTGCTATGTGAACTGTTGCTGCTGGTCTCTGCAGCCTTAAGTTTCATGAAGCATGAATCGCATACACGATGTGGTTTGCCAGGAGTTGGTGCCAAAGCAGCTTTCAGAACTTTTCTTGAACTACACGCATGGCAATGAACAAGCCCACAATTGTAACAATTATGTCTCTTTCTTGTGAAGCCAAATGGTTGTCCTACAACCTGAGCAGACAGGACTGATCAGCACCTGAAACCCACTTATGTATACAAATGCAGGTCGTGAAATTAGAACCACACTGCTATACTTTTAACATGACGATCTTTTAATGCTTCCACAAGAGTTGGCTTTTTCTTATCTTCAACACCACCATGTCCCAGCCTCCCATTGGCCCCCATTCCCCATGTATATACTTCGCTTCGTGAAGTCAAGACTGCAACATGGCATGAGCCACATGAGATCTCTTCAACCAATTCTCCAGCCAGCCTATCTTGTACGGAGATAGGTTGTTTACCGTCAGATTTTGGATTCCCAAGCTGGCCATTGCTAGAGCTGCCCATTGTGAAAACATGACCAGATGTAGAGAGGGCAATGGTCATACTATGTCCACAAGCCACCTGATGGAAATTATAATCAATGAGAGATTGAACGCAAGCAGGAACAAGCCTAGCATCTTTATCCCCGATGACCTAGTTGATTCTTGTCACCAGCACCCCAGGTATATAGCTTCCTGGACATCACATTCACACCTGCCTGATTACTACCCTCCACAATCGCAGCAGAATGCCAGAGTCCACAGGCAACTTTCATTGTTCTAAATCCACTCAAAGTTTCGACTTCCTTTGGATATGCAATAGTTTCACGATTCCCATGTCCAAGAGCACCAAATGTTCCATCACCAAAAGTGAACACTTTACCACTTGATGTGGTCAGTGCTGAATGCCATGAGCCGCATGAAACAGACAATACCTGAACCCCTTCTAAAGGTCCTGAGACTCGTTTTGGAAGCCAGTGGCTAGCTCCAAGCACCATGTCCAAGCAATCCAGCATTGTAGTATCCATCACCCCAAGTGTACAAATCACCAGAGGCAGTTACAGCACCAGTATGGAACTCCCCGCATGCAATATATTCTACATTTGATACTGCTAAGGCTTCAACAAGTTTAGGACGACTAATATCTGCATCGGTCCCATGACCAAGCCGTCCGCCAAGTTCTTCACCCCATGCAAACTACTTCTCCTTGCCTAGTAGTGAGTGCAATGTGCCTATAACCACACGCTATCTGTTGTACGTCCAAGACAACATCTGATTCAAGTGGTTTAGGAATTAAAATGTCTGCTTTGGAGCACAAATAGTTTGAGGATCCTTCTGTGGGGATCACATCAGTCCACTACCTCACCCCACACATAAACATCACCAAGGGATTCAATGTCATCTTGTCCAGAACCTTGACTTGAAGAACTAGGAGCACTGGAAATACTAAGCCGGCTACTGTCTGTACTTGCTCTTAGCATATTTCCACGATCAGATACAACATCTGTTTTTGCTGAGTTGAGAGAATTGGTTGTGCTATAGCCAGCTGAGTTAAAAGTACGTGTAATACTTGAGGCAATATCTAATGTTGTATCATGAAAACTGTTATCTTGGTAATGTGATACTTCCTGAAAAACATAAAGAAATGCTTAGCTTGAAAATTCTGCAACACTTGATCAAAGGTAAGGAACAGTAGAGTCTGGGGCAGTCCAGCTGATACAAGAAAGGTCAAGTGGATAAACTACTAAGTACTACTTTATTAGAGGCTAACTACTATGCGGAATAAATAAGAACCAAATAGCCCCTCACCCCCCACCCCTTGTTTTGTTTGTCAAAGGTACCATAGATCACATACATGCTTATCCTTATGACTTTGTAAACATATAATGACATATGTGTGCATCGATCAAAATACCATATTTCCTAAAGCAAACCTCACACATAGAAACCAATGTATTAATGAAATTTGAACCAATCTCAAATACTGAAAGCAAACCTCACACATAGAAAATATAAGTATTGATTTAACTGTAAAGTAAACAATGTGGCAAACTATTAGGAACATCAACTCACATCTGAGACTGATAACCTATCACTTGGACCATCAGCTGAATAACTTTTACGGCATGAAGTAATAAGTGTCTCAAGTGTTGAAAACCAGACCTCAACTTCTGCTTGATCCTTGCAAACCTGTAGATCAGCTAGAATCTCATGTAATTAAGGTCTTCCACGAATTGTAGTAAAAGATAGATCTAAACACATAACTTCTGCCACTAGTTTAGTGAAAGTTGTCTAAATCATATATACTTTACCAAGTCAAGGGAACGTTGGCCGTTCTTGTATATCAAAGAAAATGATAGGTAGTCCTTCTCAGGGCGTAAAAACCTCCTAAATACAGCCTGCCAAGAAAAGAAGATGAATTCATGTATGTCAAATTGAAATGTCTGAGACCCCATGTCTGAATAAATTATTGGACACTAAATATTGTAGTTTGACACTAAATTATTTGTATAGCAGCAAAGTAACCATCTAACTCAGTGGAAAGTTGTGCTTTGACTTACAGTTCTCTGTCCAGGAATGATTCTAGAGACTGAAGACAGTACAAGGTGCTTCACTTTGCTATGGGAATGCCAATACTAATGATGTTTCATCCTGTAATGAGAAATCATCAAAGGAATGTTATCTATGTACAGGCACTTAAGAAGTTAAAATTGGCATAAGAACTTACACTAGAAAGTCTGAACTCACGAATCTTGGGTCTTCCCTTCCGACTGTACTTGATAAGATTACTGCCTTTTTTGAGAGTTATAAGGGCCTTTGGGGCATATGGAAAATGTACATGTTAGCATTTCCAATTGACTAGGGCTTAATGACATGCTCAGGCAAAATAGAATAAAAGGGACGGCATTTAGATACTCACATTATCATCTGGTGTCATCTAAACAGTAACATGTCAACATCCTATTTCAGGTAGTGGATCTTGATCACCTGCAACTGCACATGCAGGCTAACGTTGGGACCTCAGCATCACCAAGAACGGATTCAGAACAAATCAACATGAAACGTCGCTGTCCATTGATATTGAAGAAAATTGTACGGTGATCATAACAATACGAAATTTCCAGATTTATCGACAACAACCAATACGTTCTTATAGGATACCGACCCATGCGCAGATAGATCTCTTAACCTCCCAATCTTGGCTGGTTCCTTTTTTTTCTGAAACATTACAGAAAAATGGATTGACATTTCCAAATAGATTAACGGTGTTGTATATATGGGGGAAATAAAATAATAAAAACAAACGAAATGCAACGCGATTAATACTTAACCACGAAGCGCATAATTCTGTTCCAGATAGGATGAAAGATTTGGAATTGAGGGCGCAGAACGAAATGCACAATCCATCCGACGCAAGCCCCCAGTCTTGCATGCTTACCAGCAAAATAAGAAATCAATCGGAGTCTGGATGGATCTTCACTCCACGCCAGTCTAGAGGGGACAAGGACGACGAGAGAAGGGCGGGGAGCGCGGTTGGGGTGGAAGGACGCATTGCTCTGCATGGAGGGAGAGGGAGGCGTGTTCGGCGGGGAAGAGCCTAACGATAGTTGGGAAAGGAACGAGTGGTCTGCAAGATCGTGTCAGCGACAGGGAGGAAGCTGACCCGGAACATGACGCGGTCACCACCGAACCAGGCGCCCCGGGAACAGAACGCGACGCGGTCACCACCGAGCCAGACGCGCCGCGTTCCAAGCGTGGGAGCCGAGCCAGACGCCCGAGCGTGCTCATCAGTGGACCAGAGTGGGCGTGAACGGTAGGTTAGACGCAGCTGCAGCTGCGCCTGCGGTTCACGCCGGGCCATGCCCTGTATAAAGAGGGAACACGAGAGGGAGAAGGACATCAACGTACAACTATAAGAACAAATCAATACCAATGCTTCCTCCGCCCTCTGCTTGCGTTCCTGAGCTTCTGACCCCTTTCTTCTCCAATTCCTAACAACTTCTTCCCTTCCGGTCTCTGATGCTAACAATCTGGTACTCAGAGCCAATACCGTTATCGCAATTTCTTTGCCTCCGTTTCGAATCACAAACGGCCTCGGTTGGATTCCTCTCGGCGACGAACAGCGGCTGCTGAGCGACTGCCTGAGAGCCCGTAATTCCCCGGCCCTGGAGCGAATTGGAGCGAATCGCGATCTGGATCTCTCACCTCCACCTACGCCACCCCGACCGCTCCCACCCAAGCCGCCGATCAGCCTGCCACTATACCCGCAAAACCAAAAGCCTCGCCAGTCGCCACCATGAATCTCGACACGCAGCTCCTGCTGGCGGAGATCCAGAAGCTCTCCGCCGACCAAGCCACCATCCAGAAGCAGCTCTCCGACCAGAAGGACCTCCTCGAGCGCTGGTTCATTGAAGCCGATAAGGCCCTAGACAAGCGCTTCAGGAAGGCCGACGCTGCGGTCGAGCAGCGGATCATCGATTCCGAGCTCCGTCAGGACGAACGCCTCATCAACATTGAGAAGGCCGCATCCGACCTCACCTCCTGGCGCCAAGAGCACGAAGGCATCGTCGACGACCTCTGCCTTCGCATCAGTGTCAGTGGACCAACCTCAACAATGGCTAGAGCCCACCTATCTTTAGCATGCATGCCTTGTAACGCCTGTGCCGCACTCGCCGCGTCAAGATCCGCAGAGCGTGCTCCGCACGCCGCATGCGTGCCCGGTCACCGCGGCGCCCACGCTCCTGCGCTAAGCCCGCTCGCGCATGCGCTGGAGTGGCCACGACCACTGATTGTATACTATATATGTACACACACAAGATCAATGCAACTCGTCTAGTTGATCCACATACTCTTTTATGGTATCGGAGTCCACGGTCTCTCTCTAGAATCCCTCAGCCACATCTTCTTCTTCCGCTGCTCCGATGGCGCCTGCCTCCAACCAATTCGGCGTCTCCGACTCCTCATCATCCGATGGGGGCTTCTCCATCACGCCTGCTTCGTCCGCCGCCATCCAAGGGATCTCGATCCGCCATCATGTCCCTGTCATCCTCGTCATGGACGAGGGAAATTACGACCAATGGCGGCACTTCTTTGACTCCACTCTCGGCAAGTTCAGGCTCGAGAGCCACATCTACTCCACCACCCCTGATGATGACCGCGATGGCGAGTGGCGCAGGGTGGATCACTGCGTCGTCAACTGGATCCTCGCCACCGTCTCCAAAGGCGTGTTCGACATCGTCCGTCGCGATCGCCACGACGCGTTCTCGCTGTGGCACGCCGTCGAGGGGCTGTTCCAGGACAACGAGATGCAGCGCGCCGTCTACCTGGAAACCGAACCGCGTTCCCTGCAGCAAGGGGACATGTCCATCAATGCCTACTGCACCAAGCTCAAGCGGACCGCCGACCAACTCCGCGACATCGGCCATCCTATCTCCGAGCCAAGCCAGGTGCTCAATCTTCTCCGCGGCCTCAATCCCCGGTACCGCTACGTCAAGCCGGTGATCACGTCGAAGTACCCGCCGCACACCTTCCAGACCGCGCGCTCCTTCCTCATCCTCGAGGAGCTCAGCGCGGAACACGATGCCAACGCGGAGTCCAGCCAGGCACTTGCTGCGACTCATGGCGACATCAGCAACGCCTCCTCCAACTCGGCGTCTAGCGTCCACAAGGACGGATCCTCCTCCTCAACCAACAACGGCCGCTCCAACAACAGCGGCAATGGCCGTTCCAACAACCGTTAGGACCAGCGGCGTGGGCGTGGGCGCGGCAACGGCGGCGCGCCATGCTCCGGGAACTCCAACAACCCCAACGCACAGTCCGTTCCATGGGCTGTGGGCTACAACCCTTGGCAAGGCAGGTGCAAGCCTGGCCCATGCCTTTCCGCGCCCCAGGAGCAGGTGTTCTAGGCCCCCGTCCGCCGTTCCTACCTCAGCAGGCGATGACGGCAACACACATGACCGCGGCTCCACCCGGCAGCGCATTCAACCCCAGCGCCCTCTACGCCGCCCTTCCGAACGCCGGCATCCCACACCACCCACCGAACGTGTCGGAGTGGTACTTCGACACCGGCGCGTCCTCCCACATGTCGTCATCCCCTAGTAATTTTCCATCCTCCTCTCTTCGACCATCATCTTCATCCATCACAGTAGGTAATGGTGTGCAGTTGCCTGTCAAACACCAAGCGCACGCCATCATTCCTACTGCCACCTCTCCTCTACACTTAAATGATGTTCTTGTTTCCCCTCATCTCATCAAAAAATTGATCAGTGTGCGCCGCTTAACTCGTGATAACAATGTTTCAATCGAGTTTGACCCCTCTGGTTTTTCTATCAAGGCTCTTCCTTCCAGGGCGGAGATGCTCCGATGTGAGAGCGGTGGCGACCTCTATCCCCTCCGTCTTCCCCAACATCAAGCATTCACCGCATCATCAACAACTCCCTTGTGGCATCAACGGCTGGGACACCCCGGACACCCCATCACTGATCAGATTTTGAGTTCTTTTCCATTTCATTGTAATAAGTCTGATGCTCACTCCTGTTCTGCATGCCGGCTTGGGAAACATGTTCATCTTCCCTTTGCTGGATCTACATCACAAAGCTTTTTCCCTTTTCAATTAATCCATTCCGACGTTTGGACATCTCCTGTTTTGAGTCATTCTGGATATAAATACTATGTCATTTTCTTAGATGATTACAGTCACTACTTGTGGACAGTTCCACTCAGAAACAAGTCTGACGTTCTTCCCACTATCCGTGCTTTCATTTCATACGTACACACTCAATTCCGTTTACCTATTATTGCATTTCAAACAGACAATGGTCATGAATATGACTCCACGGCCTCGCGTCTCCTTTTCTCCTCCCTTGGCATTCACCTACGTCTCTCATGTCCGTATACTTCACAGCAAAATGGGAAGGCCGAACGCATTTTACACACTGTGAATGATTGTATATGAACTCTACTAATCCATAGTGCAGCACCACTTGCCTTCTAGGCCGAGGCGTTGGCCACGGCGACGCGCCTGATCAATCGGCTTCCATGCCGAGCTACTGGCACCATGACACCGTACAACCTGCTCTTCAGTGTGTTGCCCTCCTACGATGAACTCCGGGTCTTTGGCTACCTCTGCTTCCCCAACATGATCGCCACGTCGCCGCACAAGCTCGCCGCGCGTTCCACAAAGTGCGTCTTCATTGGGTATCCTTCAGACCACAAAGGCTATCGCTGCTTCGAGCTCACCACCGGACGGGTGATCACTTCGTGCCACGTGATCTTCGACGAGTCTGTCTACCCATTCCACGAAGCGCCTACGCCATCACCTGCTGTGTCATCAGCAGCCGGGGACGACCAGATGATCACGCACCACGACAATGACACGACACGGCAGCTGAGTCCACCGCCTTCATCGACACATCTACCTCAGCACCCACGGCATGCCCGGACTGTGCGCCATGTGTAGGCACCCATGGTGACCACCGCACAGACGACTCCTGGCACAACATCGCCCATCATAGTACAGGGCACACCGTCACCCACCATGGCGCATTCTACATCGACTACGTCCCCAAGCTCGACGTCGTCCACTGCTACACTGTCCACACGAACAACACCACCTAGCTTGACGCCGTCCACGATGACTGCAGCGCCCGTCATCACCACTGTAGCACCGACAGCTCCTGGTCACCACATGGTCACTCGAGCTCAGGCTGGCATTCACAAACCAAACCCGAAGTACACCATGGCGGCTACATCGACGATCTCAGCGATGCCCAAGAGCATACGCAGCGCAATCAAGGATCCCAATTGGTATGCTACAATGAAACAAGAATTTCATGCATTACAGGCGAACAGGACCTGGAAGCTTGTTCCTCGTCCACCTGGCGCCCGGATCATCACCGAAAAATGGGTTTTCAGGCACAAGTTGAATCCTGACGGCACCCTCGAGTGCTACAAAGCTCGATGGGTTGTCCGTGGGTTCAATCAATGCCCTGGAATCGACTTCGGCAAGACATTTTCGCCGATGATCAAGCCGGACATGATCAGAATCGTCCTCACGCTCATCGCCACCTACAACTGGCCAGCTCACCAGCTTAATGTGTCAAATGCCTTTCTTCACGGCAATCTACAGGAACAGGTGTACAACCAACAACCCACTGGCTTTGTTGATCCGCAGCGCCCGGACGACATGTGTCTTCTGTCGCGCTCCCTCTATGGCCTCCGACAAGCACCACGGGCGTGGTTCGAGCGTTTCGTCAGTCATGTGACAACACTGGGCTTCGTTCAGTCCAAGGCAGACACGTCGCTCTTCATGTACCATCGCCATGGCTTACCTCCTACTATACGTGGATGACATGATCCTGTCTGCATCCTCCACGAGTCTCCTCCAACACATCATCACGCGACTCCATGACGCCTTCGCCATGAAGGACATGGGGCCGGTGCGCCACTTCCTCGGCATCAGCGTGCGACGTCATCAGCATGGCTTCTTCCTCTCTCAAGCCCAGTACGCCGAGGACATACTTCAATGTGCTGGCATGGAGCACTGCAATGCTGTTGCTACACCAGCAGACACCAAGCCAAAGCCATCCACATCCGACGGCAAGCTCATCGATGACGCCACTTCCTACCAAAGCATTGCCGGTGCACTGCAATATCTGACGCTCACGCGTCCAGACATTGCGTACGCCGTGCAGTAGGTTTGCCTCCATATGCACACGCCACGGGACGTGCACCAGACCATGCTGAAGCGCATCCTACGGTACATCAAAGGCACACTCACTCTCGACGTCCAGCTGCGGGCTGCTCCAACGCCGACGATCACCGCGTTCTCGGACGTAGACTGGGCCGGATGTCCGGACACGCGGCGATTAACTTCCGGCTTCTGCGTCTTCCTTGGGTCCTCCCTCATCTCGTGGTCGTCTAAATGATAGAACATGGTATCGAGGTCGAGCATCGAGGCGGAGTATCGCGCCATCGCTAACGCCGTCTCCGAGTGTTCATGGATCCGGCATCTCCTCGGCGAACTTCTTTGCAGGGTACCGTCGGCGACAGTGGCGTTCTGCGACAACATCTCTTTGGTGTACATGTCGCGGAATCCAGTACACCACCGGCGCACGAAGCATATCGAGTTAGATATACACTTTGTCCGGGAGAAGGTCGCCATCGGTGAGCTACGGGTAACACACGTTCCAAGTGCAAGGCAGCTAGCTGATGTCTTCACCAAGGGTCTACCATCGACATTGTTCAACGACTTCTGAGACAGCCTCTCCGTTGCAGCGCCGGCCGTCGAGACTGCGGGGGGGGGGGGGGGGGGGGGGGGTCAGCGGACCAGCCTCAACAACGGCTAGAGCCCGCCTATCTTTAGCATGCATGCCTTGTAACGCCTGTGCCGCACTCGCCGCGTCAAGATCCACAGAGCGTGCTCCGCACGCTGCATGCGCGCCCGGTCATCGCGGCGCCCACGCTCCTGCGCTAAGCCCGCTCGCGCATGCGCTGGAGTGGCCACGGCCACTGATTGTATACTATATATGTACACACACAAGATCAATGCAACTCGTTTAGTCGATCCACATACTCTTTCAATCAGCAAGCTCGACAAGTACTGGAACCGGTCGGTGATCGAGACCGCCGCCGCTCACACCGAGCCGCTCACATCGAGACCAGTCAAGTCGGAGCAGCACGCCACAACTGCATCTGCTGGCTATAAGGCTGCTCGGCCCAACGGGCACGGCGTCGAACATCACCACCGAGAGATTGAGTTTGGGGTTGTCACCACCTACACTCATTCCCCGGTCACGGGTATGGACAGTCCCTCTGCAAATCCTCCTAAGATTTATGGCACTGCATATGATTTGGTTATGTCGCGCAATCGTCCACCTGAACCCCACCATAACCCCACCGGCAAGTTGCCTAAAATGACCTTTCCAACCTTTGATGGCGCTCATCTTAAACTCTGGATTACTTGCGCCGAGGATTATTTTGAGATGTACTCTGTTGATGCTTCTGTTTGGATTCAGTGCTCACGCATGCAGTTCCTCGGCCCAGCTAAGCGCTGGATCCAGTCTGTGACTGACCAACCGAAGACCATGAAGTGGTCTGATTTCTATCAGGCTTTGCATACCCATTTCGATCACGATCAACATGAGTTTCTCCTTCGCAAAATGAACCGCATCCGCCAAACCTCTTCTGTCCAAGATTATGTTGATCGTTTCTTTGAGCTAGTTGACCAACTCAAAGCCTATGATTCCTCCACCATTGCCTTGCATTACATCACTCGCTTCTTAGATGGCCTGCATTTAGAAATACGTGCTGTCATTCTTGTTCAGCGGCCCGATTCCTTGGATACTGTGTATACTCTGCATTGTTGCGGGAAGAAGCAGCGGAGTCCTCAAGGAAATGTGAATTTAGGCAATGGAATCCATGTGGAGGCTATCAGCGTGGGGAGCAGCCACAAGTTGCTGATACGGACAAGTCTGTACTCGAAGGCCATTGACAAGAAATTGGCGGATCTGAAGGGGGGACTGTGCGATCACTGTGGCGAGAAGTGGAGCCGTGACCATAAGTGTGCAGCCCAGGTTGGTATCCATTTGCTGGATGAGCTCTATGCGTTGTTTTCGACTGATGCTACTGTAGATGGTCCAACAACGGAAGATGAGACTGAACATGAAATCAAAGAAGACTGTTGTTGTTTGTGTGCTGATAGTACAGTTGTATCTGGAGTTAAAGCACTATAATTTCAGAGCAATTTTAGCAACACCCAGTTCTGATCATGCTGGACTCGGGCAGCTCATCATCTTTCATCAGCACACAGTTAGTTTCTGGGCTCTCTTTGGTGATAGATCAGTGCTCCACTGTGTCAGTTCGAGTGGCCGATGGGGAATTCATGCATTGTTCAGCCTTCATTCCAGGACTAGTTTGGACTATCCATCAGTATCAGTTTCAACACGACTTGAAAGTTCTGCCTCTAACTAATTATGACATCATTCTTGGCATGGATTGGTTGCAATTGTTCAGTCCTATGAAAGTTGATTGGCATCAGCATTGGTTGGCAATTCCATACAGAGGCAAGACAGTGGTGCTTCGTGGGTTATCGGCTCCTGATGATGCTAAAAAAACCACTCAACTACTGGTTCAACTTTTCAGTGTGTCTACAACTGAGACCCAACACAACACTGAACTTCCACTGGCAATCAGTACCCTACTAACTAAACTTCCTGAGGTGATCACCCCTCCTGCATCATTGCCACCCAAGAGACAGTGTGACCATGAGACTCCTTTGGTGGAGGGCGCCAGACCGGTCACCGTACGGCCATATCGGTACCCACCAGCTCTTAAAGATGAGATCGAAACTCAAGTTGCTGCTATGCTGAAACAGTGGCGCTCCTATTTACAGTTGGGCGAGGTCATCATCTTTACTAACCAGAAGAGCCTTGTACACCTGTATGATCAACGGCTACACACCGCCTGGCAACAAAAGGTATTCACCAAGCTCCCCGGTCTCCAGTACCGCATAGTCTATAAACCTGGTGCTGACAATCGGGTTGCAGACGCCCTCTCTTGCTGCGGCCAAGAGATCGAACTCTCTGCTATATCTGCTCTAGTACCGGTATGGTTTGATGAGATCAAGTCCAGTTATTCTTCAGACGCCAAGTGTCAGGAGTTGTTAGCCAAATTGGCCATGTCCCCAAACTCTGAACCTCACTTTGCATTTCATCAGGGACTGTTGCGTTACAAAGGCCGCCTCTAGGTGGGTGCTAACATAATGCTGCAGCAGAAGATCATTGAAGCTTTTCATGCCTCACCAATAGGGGACATTCGGGGGTGCCAGTCACTTACCAGCGCATCAAGCACCTGATTGCCTGGACCGGACTCAAGGCCGCTGTGCACCAGTTTGTGCATACCTGCCCAACATGCCAGCAGGCAAAACCTGATCGGGCCAAGTACCCAGGACTCCTCCAGCCACTTCCTGTTCCATCCATGGCTTGGTAGAGCATCTCCATGGACTTTGTTGAGGGTCTGCCTTCTTCAGGTGGTAAGAATTGCATTTTGGTGATTGTTGATCGGTTTTCCAAGTACAGCCATTTCATTCCCTTGTCACACCCCTTCACTGCACTGACGGTGGCCAAGTCATTCCTCAACAATGTTTACCAGCTTCATGGTTACCTACATCTATTGTGTCTGATCGAGATCGGGCTTTCACAAGTCAGTTCCGACAGGAGCTCTTTCGCTTAGCTGGCGTTACACTGAAAATGTCTTCTGCCTATCATTCCTAGATCGATGGGCAAACCGAACGGGTGAATTAGTGCTTCGAAACATTCTGGCGTGCGTTGCTTTATCAGTGCTTCTCCGTCCAAATGGATCGATTGGATTTACTTGGCCGAGTACTGGTATAACACTTCATGGCATTCTTTCATTGGGTCACTCGCCTTTCTTCATCCTGTATGGCCATCATCCATGACCGACTCTGATGCTGTCTAGTCCGTGTCACTGGATGAATGGATGAAGGAAAAGTCACTGATGAATACATGTGGCAGAACCGCATGGAATAACACACTTTCGAAAACGCTCGCTTTACACTAGACACTAAGCGTCCCAAAAATGAGCTAAAACGGGCAGTTCCGTCGAGCACACCCAAAGGAAGAACTCGAAACAATCCACGTTTTACATCCAGGATCCAATAATGAGTATGAACTTACAATACTTAGTCCATTTCATACAACACAGAGTCTTAAAAATTATTTATTACAATGTCAGAGTTTAGAGTGCGATAATTAAACAGCAAAATGTAATAATCATCTAGCGGAAACAATACACGGATCCATCTGTGCCCACTAGAAGAATCCTCCACACAAGAGCTAACTCCTCAAGCTGCACCTACAACAGGGTAAAATAAACTCTGAGTACACGATGTACTCGCAAAACTTACCCGACTAGTGAAAATATTTTCACGACTCTCAAGGATATGATAGGCAATATGGTTTGTTGTTTTCTTTTGTTTGCGAAAAACATTACTAATAGTGCGTCCTTAAGGTCAAGTTTTATTAGCAGTTATGATTACTTTATTAGCTAACTATTCTAGGTAAGCACCTGTCTACCTTCAAGCAAAAGTTGAGCAATCAGAACTATTTTATCATATTTTATCTTCCAGTTCTTACTACGGTGCTAGACACTAAGCGCCCCAAAAATAAGCTAAAACGGGCAGTTCCGTCGAGCACACCCAAAGGAAGAACTCGAAACAATCCACGTTTTACATCCAGGATCCAATAATGAGTATGAGCTTACAATACTTAGTCCATTTCATACAACACAGAGTCTTGAAAATTATTTATTACAATGTCAGAGTTTAGAGTACGATAATTAAACAGCAAAATGTAATAATCATCTAGCGGAAACAATACACGGATTCATCTGTGCCCACCAGAAGAATCCTCCACACAAGAGCTAACTCCTCAAGCTGCACCTACAACAGGGTAAAATAAACTCTGAGTACACGATGTACTCGCATGACTTACCCGACTAGTGGGAATATTTTCACGACTCTCAAAGATATGATAGGTAATATGGTTTGTTGTTTTCTTTTGTTTGCGAAAAACATTACTAATAGTGCGTCCTTAAGGTCAAGTTTTATTAGCAGTCATGATTACTTTATTAGCTAACCATTCTAGGTAAGCACCTGTCTACCTTCAAGCAAAAATTGAGCAATCAGAACTATTTTACCACATTTTATCTTCCAGTTCTTATTACGGTGCTAGACACTAAGCGCCCTAAAAATAAGTTAAAACGGGTAGTTCCGTCGAACACACCCAAAGAAAAAACTCGAAACAATCTACGTTTTACATCCAGGATCCAATAATGAGTATGAGCTTACAATACTTAGTCCATTTCATACAACACAGAGTCTTGAAAATTATTTATTACAATGTCAGAGTTTAGAGTGCGATAATTAAACAGCAAAATGTAATAATCATCTAGCGGAAACAATACACGGATCCATCTGTGTCCACCAGAAGAATCCTTCACACAAGAGCTAACTCCTCAAGCTACACCTACAACAGGGTAAAATAAACTCTGAGTACACGATGTACTCGCAAGACTTACCCGACTAGTGGGATTATTTTCACGACTCTCAAAGATATGATAGGTAATATGGTTTGTTGTTTTCTTTTGTTTGCGAAAAACATTACTAATAGTGTGTCCTTAAGGTCAAGTTTTATTAGCAGTCATGATTACTTTATTAGCTAACCATTCTAGGTAAGCACCTGTCTACCTTCAAGTAAAAGTTGAGCAATCAGAACTATTTTACCACATTTTATCTTCTAGTTCTTACTATGGTGCTAGACCATAGCCAAGTCGTACCGTCTCACGAAAATGACGATTCACGAACCAATGTATCATAGCTAGGTACCCCGAAATACACGCCTCGCTTGTACTCCAGGCACAAACAAGACTAACCCATTCCACTCCTGTCGAGGAGTCCAGGTCCCCATCCAAACTTGGACTCAAAGCCCCCACACTTGAGACCCTGTCTCAGTATGGTGCTTAGACCTCCACCTTTCTCCGTCTCCAATCAGTCGATCTGGAAAAGAGCCAGAACCCACGACAAGAGCGTAACGAGCCTTCCCGCTCCCATAAGCAAGTATGTGCTCAAGATAATAAGCACAGCAACGGACGGTCCTCAATCGACACGGACAGAAAAAATAGTGTAACCAAGCTAAACCTAGTGGCCGCGGGACACAACTTGTTACACCCACTAATATCCATACCATATCCCTGCCCGATCTCCATTTTTTATCATTGTTTTATTATGCGAGTAATAATAATCACCTATTATGGGTAATGGTAGGTTACTCACACTACCGACAGCCTAAGCATAGCAGCTACTCGAACCTGCACTAGTAGAACTCATAGGGTATATATATACACACACACACACACACACACACACATATATATATATATATATATATATATATATATATATATATATATATATATATATATATATATATATATATATATATATATATATATATATATATATATGCATGTGGTTTCCACAAAATTTTCCTACAACATAAATGCACAACACACATATATATACACGATGGATATGAAAAATAGAGGTTATGCACCGGGGCTTATCTTGGGTAGGCGCAATGTCAGCCGAGTCAGTCAGTGGTGGCTCCGGGACCTCCTCCTACATGAGAATCTCCTCCTCATACTCCTCGACAATCTCCTCGAACTCGTGATC
Organism: Miscanthus floridulus; assembly: GCF_019320115.1. NCBI lineage: Eukaryota > Viridiplantae > Streptophyta > Magnoliopsida > Poales > Poaceae > Miscanthus > Miscanthus floridulus. The sequence continues at coordinate 107,272,389 of NC_089595.1, forward strand.
GCCGGTGGTCGCGATCTTCGCTGACTCGTTAATGCGATGACGATGATGCAACAACTTAGTATTTAGGCAACAACAACTCTTAAAATAGAGACACATATGCCATACTAACAAGCTAGCTCTAATGACTAAAATATTAAGCTAACCATCAGCCCTATCAAATCAAGTGTCAAGCTCACCCTAACAAGTGCTTCATTTCATAAGTCAATATTCTTCTCTTATTCATATTAAAGGTTTAACGGATATTTAGTTACCCTAACAAACAGGCTATCTTAGGGCTGCAAAAATTACAGTAAGTACATAATAATACAATGAAGCTACTGTAAATATTTCAAGATGAAAGCTATAACCAATTTACCATAAAAATTCCTACAATCATTACCCTAATAATATTAAACACGTTCAAACGATTTAAAAGCACTTAGTTCCAACATAGATATGTATGAACTAACTATATGAACAGCTAGATAATAATTTTAGGAATCTAACAAAATTTGTTTCATAATTTTTAGACACCTACATGATTTTATATTAATTACCAAAGATCAGCTCAGAAATTAAAATAGAAAGCTATTACTAAATTCTTAGAAAAAAGAAAAACGGATTCCACCGCGCGGCCCACGCGTGAGACGGTCCACAGTGGGAGAGCCCGCGCATGCTGACACTTTTACAAAAGAGCCCTCGGACTTCTCCTGAATTACACCTAAGTCCTAACACTATTTCTTCCTCTCTCTCTGGCGAATTCATTTAACCCTCTGAGTTTTCCCTAATTTCCCCACGCGCACCCCCGGGCAACCCTGTGCATGGCGGCGTGGCGAGCAGCGGCACTGGGCATCTACGCCGACCACCTGGGACCTGTGCGGACCCATCTAATGGGTCGATCGCCATCTTCGACCTAGACTACCATGTTGAGTGGTGGTGAGGAGTGGCGAGGCTCACTGGTGAGGGCTGTAGCGATGCGTGACCATCCACGATGGCAGCACGACTATTTCGGTGAACTAGGGTAGCTATAGGCCTAACTAGCTAACGTGTGAGCATCAAAAGCTTATCGTGGACTCGATCGAAGTGATAGTTGGGGTAGAGGGTGGCGGAGGAGGGCTAGCTGCGTGCGACCGAGCCATACGGCGGTGCACCACGGTTGACACGGTCGCGGCGATGGCGCCGGGGTAGTGGTAGCTGTTTGGCTGACGAGCGTAGGGCGAAGAGGGAGTCGAGGCAAAGCTAATGGTGTAGCTGGGCCGGCCTCTCACAGCTTCATTGGCGAGTTGCCACCCACACCGCCCGATCGCAGCCTTAATGGCCCGGCGGTGGGGAAACAGGCAAATGAAGGCTTGGCCGAGCTCAAGTCAAGGCATGATGGGGTCGGGGCAGCTAGGTGGCTTAATGGTGAGGCCACGGATGTGTTGAATCAGATTGAGGTGATCTCTCTCTGGCTGATTTCATGGGCACGACTTAGACGACAGAGGTGGCAGGGAGAAGGGTAGGTCTAGGCTCTGGCCATCCTAGCCTTGGCGGTAAGCGGTAGGCTAGAACTGAGGCAGCACCTGCACACTCACTACGAGACAACACAACCCAGCATCGTGTGCGCACGCCGAGGTAGTTGGGGAGCATGCCATGTGCGGTTACAGCGCCATTAAGGCGAGGCGACGGCGCAAGGCAGTAGGGGTAGCCCATGTGCGCACGACGATGAGGCAAGCAACAGCAGCGCAGCACGGTGCCACAGCGGTAGAAGCACCGCACGGCAGCAGCCAAAGGCGTCAGTGGCTGCACCCCAACAGCTTGATAAGGCGGCAGCAACAGTGGTAGTAACGCGATGGTGAGGTGGGGCAGCAACGCGGCAGCCCACAGCGCTAGGCCATAGCAAGGCCACGGCCAGGCCGAGGACGGCCTCGGCCAGCCCACATGTAGCCACGTGAGTGCGACCGAGCATGGCGACATCGAGGTCTCGAGCATGGTGACCGCGCCCACCTGGCCAACCAGCCCTATGTTCGTGCACAAATTTTAAAGCGTTGATAAAAACTAAACTACTGAAGTTGAAACTAAACCGCCTTCACTATGCTAAAGAGGGCCTATTAGGCTACCAACCAAAGCTAAAACATGACACCACCTCTTAACTCAATTTCACAGGATTAATTCTCAAACATGGTGTTGTCGAACTGTCTTTAGACGAGGAATTTTCTAAGTTTTGAGCTGGATTCAATTTCAAGTTCTATTTCTAAGCTATTAGAAATACTAGCCAGCAATGTTATTTTTCTACAGCAAGAGTTGCATTCTCATATACAAAGTTTGTACTTCAAACCTTATTTAGGTGTCGCACACATGTTCTTCTATAATATTTTTGCTCAATAAAAATTGGTTTTCAACCCTACTTGACACATGAGCTATTGGATCAATTTTCATTTAAGATTTTTATTATTCATTTTATGTTACAAGAAATTCATCTACACACTCTATCATATGTATTATCACATAAACATGATGCTCATGACATGATCTAGTAGTTTGTTTAGGGCATAACACCGAGGGTGTTACAATACATCGATCCAGCAACACCTTGCCCATGCACAAAAACGAATGAAATCTCAAGCTGACAAGTCCCGCTTGGAGAGGCAATTCTCTATCAGTGATTGGGTGTACCAAAAGCTACAGCCCTTTGTCCAAGCTTCATTTACGTTGTATGCTAACCAGAAACTTGCTTTCAAGTTCTTTGGTCCCTTTCAGGTGGTGTCGCGCATTGTCAACGTCGCCTACAAGCTCCTTCTGTCGGATACATCGACAATTCACCCCATCTTCCATGTGTCGCAACTAAAGACGGCGGTTCTAGTGGACCACATGGTGTCGCCATTGCCTTAAGCTCTTGATGGCTTGCAAATACTAGTGAAGGTGCTGCAACATCACGTTCGTATGTCTAACAACGCTGTAGTTCCCCAAGTTCTTATCCAGTGGTCCAATCTTCCACGTTCCCTAGTCTCGTGGGAAGATTTGGAGGCGATCGAGCGGCGTTTCCCTCGGGCTCCTGCTTGGGGACAAGCAGCCTCTCTTTGGGGTAGGGATGTTAGTGACAGGGAGGAAGCTGACCCAGAACATGACACGGTCACCACCGAACCAAGCGTGCCGAGAACAGAACGCGACGTAGTCACCAGCGAGCCAGACATGCCACGTTCCAAGCATGGGAGCCGAGCCAGACGCCTGAGCGTGCTCATTAGTGGACATGAATCATAGGTTAGACGCAGCTGGGCCTGTGCGTTCACACCGAGCCATGCCCTGTTAAAAGGTCCTAATGGCTAGAGGGGGGTGAATAGCCTATTAAAAATTCTACAACAACACTAAGACAAGTGATTAGTAAATAAGATGGCAAAGCAAATTTTACGCTAGCACTACACTTGTGTTGTAAGCCACCTACCCAATTCTAAACACTATGATCTCTAGTATATCACAACAAGGCTAAGTCACTAATTTACACCTAGGTGAGCAAGCTAGCAAGAGAACAACAACTAAGAGCTACACTAACTAGTTTCAATTACCACAAGCTCTACACAAGTAAAGGCATAATGTAATGCAAGAGAATGGTAGAGAGGTATACTGCTGTGGCAAGAGATCAATCAATGAATACTAATGAATACCAAGGAGACAATCAAGACACAATGATTTTTTCTTCAAGGTTCACTTGCCAGACAACAAGGTAGTCCTCGTTGTGGCGATTCACTCACTTGGAGGTTCACGCGCTAATTGGCATCACACACCAAACCTGCAACCAGGTGCCATACAACCAATACAAGATGAGGATCACATAAGCCACGTGCAATCCACTAGAGTACCTTTTGGCTCTCCGCCAGAGAAAGGTCAAGAACCCCTCACAATCACCATGATCGGAGCCAAAGACAAGCACCTTCCTTCGCTCGACGATCCTTGCTGCACCAAGCCATCTAGGTGGCGGCAACCACCAAGAGTAACAAGCGAATCCCACAGCGAAAAACGAGCACCAAGTACCCCTAGATGCAATCACTCAAGCAATGCACTTGGATTCACTCCCAATCTTAGAAAGATGATGAATCAATGATTGAGATGAGTGAGAGGGCTTTGGCTAAGATCACAAGGTTGCTATGTCAATGCAAATGGCCAAGAGAGTGAGCTTGAGCCGGCCATGAGGCTTAAATAGATAGCCCCCATGAATAGAGCCATTGGGCTCCTCACTTTAGCTTCCTTGGGGTGACCGGATGCACCGGTCAAGCTGACCAGACGCTAACCCCAAGCGTTCGGTCATTGGATGTGCTCCACGCGTCCCCCACTTTAAACCTCTGCCGACTGATCCCAATGATCGAGTTTCAACGTCAGCGCGGTTAAAGTGAGACCGGACGCACTATAGAGATCATCGGACGCACCCTCGCCTGGAGTCCGATCACTTCCAGTAAGCATCTAGAGAGGCAAAATCACGACCGAACGCGTCAGGTCCCGCATGACCGGACGTGTCGGTGGGTCCGATCACCACTGCCTCGCTCTGATGCTTGTGTTAGCGTATGTCACAGCCTGACCGGACGTAGGCCCTATGCGTCCGGTCACTTTCACTGTTTAGCATTTGGTCAAAGGACCAAGGGCGGCTTTCACTACACGCCACTGATCGGGCACGGCTACTGAGTCTAGGCGCTGCTAGAACCACGTCTGGTCACCTCGAGACAGCCCCTTCTCAATTCAAACTTTTCCACCCTTGATCAAATGTGCCAACCACCAAGTGTATCACCTTCTGCACGTGTGTTTGCATATTTTCACAAACATTTTCAAGGGTGTTAGCACTCACTAGAATCTAATGCATATGCAATGAGCTAGAGAATCTAGTGGCACTTTGACAACCACATTTTGATACGAGTTTCACCCCTCTTAATAGTACGACTATCGATCCTAAATATGATCACACTCGCTAAGTGTCTCGATCACTAAACCGAAAAGTTCCTATCAAGTTTTACATTTGCCTAGAGCTTTTTGTTTTTCTCTTTCTTTTCCAAGCCGAGCACTTGATCATCACCATGGTCACACCATCATCATGATCTTCACCACTTGCTCTATTACTTGGAATGTGCTACCTATCTCATGATCACTTTGACAAACTAGGTTAGCACTTAGGGTTTCATCAATTCACCAAAACTAAACTAGAGCTTTCAATCTCCGCCTTTTTGGTAATTGATGACAACCCTTTCACAAAGATATGAATTGAAATTTATTTGAATCCATGTTGCTTGACCAAGCATATTTACTATGTGTAAAAGAATATGGACAAGCTTCATGAACCCCCATTGATAGCATTTGCTCCCCCTACATATGTGCTAAGAGTTTGGATTGAAACTTGCACATATGCATGGATTTGAGTTGTGGGAGAGTAATGTCTACCAAATGGTGCTAAGGTATAAGAGATGGACCTTTGAAGCATGATACCAATCGAAGTGCACCATTATACCATCCTTAGCACCATTACTAACTAGACATACACAAAAACTAGAATACCCCGTGAGATCAACATTAGAAGCAAGGGTCTAGTTTTCAAAATATAAGCACAAATCTAGTTACTCAACCTATGCATGCTAGTTTTTTATTTCATCATTCAAACCTACAACTAGCATACACCACACAAGTATGGAATTTATTTTTAAAAAAAAAACTTGTGCCATGCAAGCAAAAATATGAAATGCACATTCAAATGCATTAATCAAGTTTATGAGCTTGCTCCCCCTACTTGTATGCTCAAATTTTAATTGACCCCCTTACTTTCTCAATTTTAATTGATCCCCTTACTTTCTCATATCTCTTCCCCAATGTTAAAGTTCTCCCCCTTTATCATCTTTTCACTATCTTTGTGCAATTTCTCCCCCTTTGTCATCAATGATCACAAAGGTTCAATTTTAGATAGGTTAAGATTATCAATGTCAATCAATGGGGTAAGGATCATTTTCCCATATTTGGTCCAATCTAGAACACTTGCCAAAGATATTTAACTTGGTTTGATCCAAGGACAAGCTTCTTCACACCTCATTTCAAGGGTTATCTTGTACCATGTGGAGTTAAACACTTATAGCTTATTTTCTAGATTAAACACTAGGTTCACAAGTCTACAAACATGTCCTATGCTACCACTTGATAAAATCAAGCATAGAAGCAATAGTGGTACCATACAAGCATCAAATTCATTTAATTTTTATAAATGAGCCTAAGACATGTGAGGAATGACTAGATGCACTAAGCAAGTCCTTAGCAAAGGATGTATGCATGCCAATCAACTTTTACCTTGGATTGCTCGAAGGAGAGGCATGTCATATAAGTGGGGGTGCATCAACATAAATTTGAGAAATCTAATATGTTCAACTCATTCCTTAGCTTGCAAAACCTTTTCTCATCCAATGTCTTGGTGAATATATCGGCAAGTTGGTTTTTGGTGCCCACACTCTCAATGCAAATGCCCCCTTTTTGTTGGTGATCTCTAACGAAATAGTGGCTGACATCAATGTGCTTTGTTCTTGTATGTTGAACCGGATTGTTGGTTAGCTTGATTGCACTCTCATTGTCACAAAATAATGACACTTTCTTGAACTTGATTTTAAAGTCATTCAAGGTAGCCTTCATTCAAAGTATTTGTGTACAACAACTACCGACGAATATGTATTCGGTTTCAGCGGTTGATAATGCAACACTATTTTGCTTCTTTGATGACCACGAAATGAGTGATCTTCTCAATAATTAACATGTGCCTGAGGTGCTCCTCCTTTCAATCTTGTATCCCGCATAATCTGAGTCAGAGTAACCAACTAGCTTAAACTTTGCTCCTTTGGGATACCACAAACCAATATTTTATGTATGCTTCAAGTACCTCAATATTCTCTTTGTAACCTTCAAATGACTTTCTCTTGGTGAGGCTTGAAATCTTGCACACATGCACACACTAAACATGACATCTGGCCTTGATGCAGTCATGTAGAGTAGGCTTCCAATCATAGACCGATACAACTTTTAATCCACCATGTTGCCACTTGCATCACTATACAAGTTGTCATTTGTTTCCATTGGTGTACTAATGGCCTTTGCTTCGTTCATGCCAAACTTCTTGAGCATATCTTTGATGTACTTGCCTTGACTCATAAATGTACCATTCTTTAATTGCTTGATTTGAAGACTAAGGAAGTAACTCAACTCTCCAATTATGGACATTTCAAACTCATTAGCCATCATATTTCCAAACTCTTCATAAAAATCTTGATTGGTTGATCCAAATATAATATCATCAACGTAGATGTGCAACACAAACAAGTCTTTGCCAATATTCTTGGTAAAAAGAGTGATGTCAACCTTGCCTATCATGAACCCTTTAGAGAATAGGAAGTCCCTCAACCTCTCATACCATGCTCTAGGTGCTTGCTTCAAGCCATATAATGCCTTTTCAAATTGTACACATGGTTGGACTTCTTGTCATCTTTAAAACTAGGAGGTTGCTCAACATATACTTCTTCATTGATGTAGCATTGAGAAATACACTCTTGACATCTATTTGATAGAGCTTGATGTTGTGGGCATAAGCATAGGCTAGCAAGATTCTAATTGCTTCCAATCTAGCAACTAGACATATGTTTCTACAAAGTCAAGACCTTCAACTTGAGTGTAACCTTGTGCTACTAATCTTGCTTTGTTCCTTACTACTATCCCATCTTGATCTTGCTTGTTTCTATAGACCCATTTGGTTCCAATCACATTATGGTTCTTTGGTCTCTTAACTAATTCTCATACTTGATTTCTTGTGAAGTTATTCAATTCTTCATGCATAACATTCACCCAATCAACATCCTTCAATGCTTCATCTATCTTCTTTGGTTTAATGGATGATACAAATGAGAAATACTCACAAAATAAAGCCAATCTTGATCTAGTTTGTACACCTCTAAAAATATATCCAATGATAGTATCTAATAGATGATCCCTTGCAATATGAGTTGGTTGGAGTATAGGACCTTGATTGCTTGCACTAGCTTGATCATTGGGTTGAGATAATGTACTAGCCACTTGATCTTGTTCACTGTCATGAGAGCCACTTGAACTTGCTTGATTAGTGTCATCTTGCACATTTTATTTAGAGAGCACTTGCACTTGATCATCTTCTTCATCAATCACTTGCCTAGGCCTCAATTCACCAACATCCATGTTCTTCATGGCATTTGAAAGTTGAATGCCTCTAACATTTTACAAGTTTTTATTCTCATCTTATGAACCCTTGGTTTCATCAAATTAAACATCATGAACTTTTCAAAAGTATCATTTGCCAAATTCCAAACTCTATATGCTTTGCTTGTAGTGGAGTATTCAAGTAAGAATCCTTCATCACATTTCTTGTCAAACTTGCCCAATCTAGTGCCTTTCTTTAATATATAGCATTTGCAACCAAAGACCCAAAAATATGCAATATTGGGCTTTCTACCATTTAAGAGCTCATAAGGTGTCTTCTCTTTCAATGGGTGATAATACAAGCGGTTGCTACAATAGCAAGCTGTGTTGATAGCTTCAGCCCAAAAAGATTGACTTATATTGTACTCACTAAGCATAGACCTTGCCATATCAATGAGTGTTCTATTCTTTCTCTCAACAAGGCCATTTGATTATGGAGTGTACTTGGCCAAGAATTGATGTCTAATTCTAAACTCATCATATAACTCTTCAATTCTAGTATTCTTAAACTCACTATCATTATCACTTATAACTCTCTTAATGGTTGTTTCAAACTCATTGTGAATGCCCTTGACAAATGATTTGAATGTTGCAAACACATCACTCTTATCCACTAAAAAGAATGCCCAAGTGTATCTTGTATAGTCATCCACTATCATAAAGTCATATTTATTTCCACCGATGCTAGTGTATTGTGTTGGCTCAAACAAATTCATGTGCAATAACTCAAATGCTTTACTAGTGCTCTATTTCTAACTTGTTTGCCGGCTTGACAAGAGCTACAAAACTTATCCTTCTCAAACACAACATCTTTCAAGCCTCTAACCAAGTCATGCTTAACCAATCTATTCAATTGTTTCATTCCAACATAACCAAGCCTTCTATGCCATAACCAACCCATACTAGACTTAGTGAACAAGCATGTTGACATTTGACAATTGAGCTTCACTAGCATTGAAATCAACCAAGTATAGATTCTCATATCTAAAGTCTTTGGATATCAAGTTAGAGCCATCTACACTTATGATCTTTACATTATCTAACCTAAATATGCATTTGAATCCAAGATCACACAATTGAGCCACGGATAGTAAATTGAAGTTTAAGTTCTCAACTAGCAACACATTGGAAATGCTCATGTCATTGGATATTGTAATCTTACCAAGCTCTTTGACCTTGCCTTTGCCATTGTCACCGAATGTGATACTATCATAACCATCATTGTTATTGGTGTTGATTGAGTTGAACATTCTTGCATCACCGGTCATGTGTTGAGTGCACCCACTATCAAGAACCCAATGTCTTCCTCCAGCTTTGTAATTGACCTACAAAAAAGATCAATTATTTTTAGGTACTCAAACTTGCTTGGGTCCTTGAAGGTTAGTGACCAAGCTCTTTGGCACCCAAATGGCTTTCTTCTTTGAGCCCATCCATGGTGCACCAATGAACTTAGCCTTCACACCATTTGTATCCTTAGTAAGCACATAGAAGGAATCAAGCTTAATAGAGGATACATTGGCTTGAGACCTCTTTTTCATACACTTTTGCTCTACATGACCAACTTGCTTGCAACTAGTGCAAAACCGACCATTGTTCTTCACAAAACTAGTCTTGTAAGGAGCAAAGGCCGCCTTGCCTTTCTTGGGGGTGTAGCCCAATCCCTCTTTGTAGAGATAAGCTCTTTGGCTATCTAAGCACATAAGCAAACGGTACTCACCACCATAGGCCTTAGCCAAGGTGTGATTGAGGTCTTTTGCCTCCATCTTGAGTGTCTCATTCTCAACCATTGGTGAGGCATCACAAGTGAAACCATCACCACTAGATGAGCTAGAAGTGGATGTGCTACAAGAAGGGTTAGTGGGAGCAATAATGATAGGCTTATAGAATGATTCATCAATTATATCACAAGTAAGCCTTTGTCACATGTTGTAACATGCTCCTTCTCATTATGCTCATTAAGTAGAGAGGAATGAGCTTTTTCAAGCTTCTTGTGAGCATTGCCAAGCTTTTCATGGGCTTCCTCTAGCCTCTCATGAGATGCATTGAGCTCATCAAATGCTTGCTTAAGAGCTTTTAGTTCCTTTCATAAGACTTTACATTCCTTTCTCTTAATGTCAAAATGTTCCTTAGCATCATCTAACATGTCAATTAATTCATCTTTAGTGGGTTCATGATCATCATCATCACTTTCATTTTTATCATGTTCCTCATCATCACACTCATCATCGGATTATACCTTAATGGCCTTACCAATGAAGCATGATGGAGTGTCGAAGAGAGAAGGCTTCTCATTAATAGCAATGCTTGTAAGAGCCTTCTTCTTGTTGGTCTTGTCATCATCACTATCTTCATCATCACTTGAGAAAGCATCACTATCCCAAGTGACCACATATGAACCACTCTTCTTCTTCTTGAAGGTCATCTTGTCCTTCTTCTCCTTCTTGTCTTTCTTCTTGCTCTTCTTGTCATCATCATCATTGTCGCTATTGTATGGGCATTGAGCAACAAGATGATTCTTGCTTCCACACTTGAAGCATCTTCTTGACTCTTCCTTGTTCTTGGATGAAGACTTCTTCCTTCTAGCACGGTAGCCCTTCTTCACCATGAACTTGCCAAATCTCTTGACAAAGGGAGCCATCTTTTCATCATCATCATCATCATCATCCCATGAGCCATCATCTTCACTTGATGTATCTTGCTTGGCCTTGCCTTTGTATGATGAATCGGCTTTGAATGCCATACTCTTCTTCTTCTCATACTTCTTCTCTTTGTTCTTTTCTTTGTTCTCATCATCATCTCTATAAGCATCATCGGTCATGATATCTCCCAAGATTTTGTTTGGTGTCATTGTGTCCAAACCGGTCCTCACTAGCAGGATGACCAACATGCCAAATCTTGTGGGTAAGCATCTCAAGAACTTATAGGAGAAGTCCTTGTCTTCCACCTTCTCACCAAGTGCTTTGAGATCTTTGACAAGCACTTCCATCCGATGAAACATGTCCGACATACTCTCATCTTCCTTCATCTTAAAGCTAGCAAATTTCTCCTTGAGAATATATGCCTTTGCACCCTTTATTACCATGGTGCCCTCAAATGATTCTTTTAACTTCTTCCAAGCTTTATGAGCCATCTCGATGTTCTTGATTTGTTCAAATGTTCTCTCATCAATAGCATCATGAATATCACTAAGAGCAATGTCATTGTTTTAGAGAAGCACTTCTTCACCCATGGTGGGATTCTCTAGATCGGCTATCTCAATTTTGATCTCCACCACCTTCCACACTCTTCTATTGATTGACTTGATATGAGTGGTCATCTTTGACTTCCAATAAGGATAATTTGTGCCATCAAATTGGTGCGGCTTCTTGGTGTTGTTGATTTAAGCCATTTTGATACCGAAGGTTGTTAAGCCTCAAATCAAGGTGACCATGGCTCCAATACCAATTGAAAGATCCTAATGGCTAGAGGGAGGTGAATAGCCTATTAAAAATTCTACAACAACACTAAGGTAAGTGATTAGTAAATAAGATGGCGAAGCAAATTTTACGCTAGCACTACACTTGTGTTGCAAGCCACCTACCCAATTCTAAAAACTATGATCTCTAGTATATCACAACAAGGCTAAGTCACTAATTTACACCTAGGTGAGCAAGCTAGCAAGAGAACTACAACTAAGAGCTACACTAACTAGTTTCAATTACCACAACCTCTACACAAGTAAAGGCATAATATAATACAAGAGAGTGGTAGAGAGGTATACCACCTTGGTAAGAGATCAATCAATGAATACCAAGGAGACAATCAAGACAATGATTTTTTCCTTCGAGGTTCACTTACTTGCCGGCAAGCTAGTCCCCGTTGTGGCGATTCACTCACTTGGAGGTTCACGCGCTAATTGGCATCACATGCCAAACCCATAGCCGGGTGCCGTACAATCAACACAAGATGAGGATCACACAAGCCATGAGCAATCCACTAGAGTACCTTTTGGCTCTCCGCCAGGGAAATGTCAAGAACCCCTCACAATCACCACGATCGGAGCAGGAGACAAGCACCTTCCTTCGCTCGACGATCCTCGCTGCACCAAGCCATCTAGGTGGCGGCAACCACCAAGAATAACAAGCGAATCTCGTAGCAAAAAATGAGCACCAAGTGCCTCTAGATGCAATCACTCAAGCAATGCACTTGGATTCACTCCCAATCTCAGAAAGATGATGAATCAATGATGGAGATGAGTGGGAGGGCTTTGGCTAAGGTCACAAGGTTGCTATATCAATGCAAATGGCCAAGAGAGTGAGCTTGAGCCAGCCATAGGGCTTAAATATATAGCACCCACGAATAGAGCCGTTGGGCTCCTCACTGCAACTTCCTCGGGGTGATCGGATGCACCGGTCAAGCTGACCAAACACAGACCCCAAGCGTCCGGTCACTGGATGTGCTCCACACGTCCCCTGCTTTAAACCTCTGCCGACCGTTCCCAACGATCGAGTTCCAACATCAGCGTGGTTAAAGAGAGACCGGACGCACTACGGATATGACCGGACGTACCCTTGTAACACCCTAGGTGTTTGTCACAAGTTAAGCAATGGGGTTGAGCTCAAACATGACATGTCGAGTGGTAATGAAGGTGTCAAGATCAAATCTACATGATGGAGCTCCAACTTAAACTTGGGCCACACACATTTGCTTACATATGGACCCTTGTTAAGATTATGCAAGAGTAATGTTAAACATGCTTATTCCATGTACATTACATCCCCATGCATCCATCTAGACCCATGGAAAAGTTTCATGAAGTTTGGAATCAAAGTCACATGAAATGATAAGTCATATCTTTGCGTGAATTACTTTATCAAGTAGATGGAAACCTATGACGTCAACCAAACCTTGAAACCTTGCTCCAACAACTCTAATTGAACTCTACAACAAAAGTTATGAAGGGTTCGTGTCGAGCAAAGATGGAAAAAATATCCGAAAATCATGGAAACCCTAGATTCTATAGCAAAAAGGGCTTTGCGTTGACCGATAAATAAAGTTGACTTCTGGACCAGATATGAGGTTTGACCAAAAATGAAAGTTGAATAAAAGTTTGATTATAACAAACTTTATTAAAAGACCAAGTCATGATTCGGTTTCAAAATGGATCAAAACAAGGCGCAAAGTCTAATAGAAAAGCTGAAATCAACCCGACAGTGTTTGCAGTCCGGAATTCACTGACATCGACATTGACATTCCGCGTTCTCCAAATTTTGCTAAGCAACTTGAGTTGGTCCAAAAATAAAAGTTGAAGGTTATATTATGGAGAAGAGCATATAAAAAGATGGCACTCGTTGGACTTCGTTTTGACCATCAATTTTGGACTTTTGTTCATCGCTATCAATGCGCTGACACTATCACTTTGGAGCACAGTTAATCGTTAATCCATAGCCCTTATGGTAGTGCACCTTAAATAGAAATTGTAGAGCATTATGTGGGCTGCAACTTTACTTTTGGGCCCATGTCCAAATTTGGCCTGCAAACGGCCCAAATCGGCTCCCCACCTTGCCTACACTGCTGCCCGCCATGAGCTCGGTAAAATGCCCCAATGGGCGGCGCGTGTCCAGGGCGTCGCCGCCATGACAGAGCGCACCCACCATTGTAGCGTGCCGCTTGCTGCGTAGTCTGCCCTGTCGCGTCCCCGGTGCCCTCTTGTAGTGAAAGCCGAGCGCCCGAGCTCCCTCTGGCTCTCTCTGGCGCCCCATCGCGCACGCCCTCACCCTCCTCCGCTCTGCTGCCGTGGGCACCATGGCCATGGCCGCCATTGACGCTGAGCGAAGCTCACGCTACCGCTGCTGCTCTAGGCGTGGCTCCCTCTCCTCCTCCGCTGCGGTGCCCAGGCATGGCACGGCACGCACACGCCGCCGTAACCCTTGCCGCGTCGGCCCTCTCGTTTTCCCGCAGCGCCGTCACCGCCACGTCGATGTTCTAGTGCTTGGGCCGCCGTAGGCAGTCGCTGGCCAGACTGGCCCTTCCTTGGCCGCCCGTGGGTCAGTCCACTGCCATGTCAGCCACGCCTCGCCTTCGCCATCACGCATGCAGCCGCCGATGAAGCACCACCGCGCCGGAGCTGGCAGATCCGTCGGTCCTCTGCGATGTGCAACGAAGAAGAAAGAAGGACCGTGCGAGCAAATAGAAGGTTGTCCAGGGGGTTATGTGAAGAACTAGTGACTCCAGTGAACAGTGCTGAAAAGGATCCATTTGTTCGTGTTTAATTTGTGTTTTCCGCAGGGACCCCGATGCAAGATTTCAATCCCTTTTTCTCTGGTTTTTACAGATTTGAATGCTCCACTTTGAAAATTCGTAGTAATTTGTAGAAAAATTGTAAAATAGTAAATGGGGACTTTTTGGAATCCTTGTGAAATTCTCTCTGCACTACATCTATAATATTACATGTTTTAGTTTAAAGGTTTAGCTGTAAAAATAGATTTAAGCAGTTAGATTCTTAATGCTAGTCATGTCTTGTCTTTTTTATAACTGCAGTTATTTTACTCAAATAAATGTGAAATTTTTATGGAGTGTTACTGATGTGATTAGTGATGTCTGGTAAAAATTTCAGTATTTTAGGCTTGATAGTTTAAGATCTATAAAAATAACAAATTACCTGTATTACCTTACCCCTATTCTGAATAGGTCTGGAAGATTAAATTAATTAGCTTAGTTAGGTTATGAATCATGACTTTGTGATAATACATGAGTTGTAGCACTTTTATTATCCTTTTCAAAAATCTAAATATCATGATTTTTGGTTAAGTAGATCTTGAGTTATACTTGCTTAAATATCACCGGCTGTTTCTGCCCAAACTCTGACAGGGTTACCTTGTTGGTATTGTGGGGCCTTCTTAATAGTAGAATTAGCTTTAGGTGTTTACAAACAAGTTGTTTATAATTTGATAATATTTCTAAAAAGTCTAGAACCACATTTATTGGACATGTATAACTCCATTTATAGCTGTTTAAAGTGGCATGTCAGTTTCTGTCTATGTTTTGGACAGAGATGCAATTATTGGATTACTTGACCCTTCTAACTGTAGAATCATCTTAATATGAGAATAAGAAAGTTGTAGGTGACTTCCTAATCTTTTCAAAAAGTTCTGGTTCATGTTTGTTGGAGATCTAGAACTCCAGTTGTGCTTCTCTGAAGTTCTTATCAGTTTTCTGTACCACTGCTATTGGGTTGCAATTGCAGTTTTGCTTGTGCAATTATTTTCGTGGTGTAAATGATGTTTGCTATGGTTGTAGTGAATACAAAAGTTGTAGAAAATTTCATGATCTTGCTTGTGTTCAAATTGTAAGGTCATAGGCCAGATAGTGTAGGAGTTACATGACTTTTAAGTCTTTTGTCAGGTTTTGATTGTATTCTGAGCAGATCTGAAAGATGCTAGTGTTTGATCTAGTTAGGATTTGAATGAGCTTTTGGTGATAATAACAAAATTGTATATAATTCATATATCTAGCTTCTGTTAAAATTTGGTGGTATTTGGTTTTGTTGTTTGTGAGTTATGCCTGTTTAAAGTTGGGTTACAGAATTGATTGCTCTCTATCAATTGTGGACCAGTTTCTGTAAAGGTATAATTTCGACCTACTTAACTTGGGAATCATGCTGTGATGGTTATATATGAAATGTAGATAATTTCATAAGCTTTCCAAAATGTTTTCTTTCAAGTCATTTGGATTTGTGTAACTCTAGTTATAGCTAAATCTTGTAGCTGCTGTTTGCATGTTTAGAAATTGGCAGATTCCAATTATAGTGTTTGCTTGTATATTGTTAAGTGTGACTTATGCCTTGAATGATGACTGGGTTAGAGCACCTGAGATCTTGGGAAACTTGTGTCATGCTTGGTGTTGTCGTCTTCTTTGCTATCGTGGGATGATAAATTGTGCAATATTTAAAGTAGGCAATGCGAAGTGCTTGTGCATGTTAATGTAACCTTGTGCTTGTCTTACTTACTGCATGCAATGCATCGTCTATTGCACTTCCATGTATTCATACACTTGCATCTTGCATCTCATCTAGGTGCGCTAGATGAACCACGTGAAGGATGTGAGGTTGGAGCCAAACCCAAAGACAGTGTTTGATGGATCTATTCCGAAGATTGAAGGACTAAGCAAGTGCTAGGACCTGAGATGTCACTAGGACGGTGCAAGCTAACTAAACTGACTTGTGTTGGATCCCAGGCAAGCCCCGGAGCATATTAAGCCTCCTAATTTCCGAAATGCAGTTAAAGTATTATTGTTACATATATATATTGTTGCATTAAGTTTAGGTGTTGGATGCAAACACTTGCTACATTGGTTATCCAATCCTTGTCCAGATATTGATACCCTGAATCCTATGTAGCTCAGGTTCGTGTAGTGCTTAGCCCTGCTTAAACACGGTAGAAGTCAGGTGATTTCTAGTCACCTGCGAGATATAGGAATATACATATGGCACGGTTGACTATATTTGCTATCGTGGAAAAGAACCTGTCTTAATTTGAATTGAAGCTCGGGTGGAGGCTTGCCGGTTTGCAGTGACTCCGTCTGTGTCGCTTAAGGACTGAATCTTGGAGCCTTTCCTATTCATGTTGAACGCATGCCTCTCTCTTAGTTGGCCATGTCTGAAGACCGACCACGAAGCCGAGTAGCTCACCTCAGGCCGGGAGTTGATAAGTATAAAGTACGCCTCGGAAGGGAGCCATAGGCATGAGTCTAAGGGCAGGTGATTTAAAAGTCCTGATCGTCCTGGTAGAAGGGTAATCCCTGAGAGCGCTGGCGCTGATCGAACCCACGAATTTGGTTCCTGAGTTATACCAAAGGTGACCCACGACTACCCTTGCAAATTATGCTAGGGTGAGAGTTAGGAATACCCCCTCAGCTGAGTTGTAATTCTATTCGAGTCGCCGTCTCTCCCGGTTAGTGAGAACTTGATGGGCTTATCTCCAAAGTAGATACACTAAATAACATAATGGTTCAGAAATGATGATATGATGATGACAGCCTTATTATACCTGCTATGGTTAATATTGATTGCTCCTAATAAGTGAGTGCTCTAGTACAGGCGCAAATCTAGTGGGCAGGTAAATGATGATAAACTTGATGCGAAGTTTAAATTGGTTACTATATTCATAAGCTCTTTTATGCAACTATGTCCAGCTAGCCCACCTCATAAGCCTTGCATGACCCTTGGTGTCCTTTATTTCTGGTTTTGACGGGTAAGTCTAGCTGAGTACCTTCTCGTACTCAGGGTTTATCCCACCATGTTGTAGGTGAAGTTCTCGACCTGTGAAGATGGTGGCTAACCGCCGGTGGCTCGGTGATTCTATAGTTACTTCTCATCTATATGCTTTTGTCGGATGATGTCACTTATGCTAGCAATGTATTTGGAACATATATTAATGTAATCTTTTGAAAGCTATGTTGTTTTCACTAATCGATTTTGAAACCCAAACTGGTACTTTTAATTGTGAACCCAGTTGTAATATTATTTCCGCTATAACCCTGTGTATGTGATGTGTATTTGCTTAATCACGCGATCTTGGTTGTGATGTTGATTTACCGAGGTCTTTCGGGACACTCGGCGGACTACCGGGTTTATACGAGTGAAGGTATGTGTGTGTCAACGTGTTAGCGGGGACAGCCGTACTTGATCTTGTATAAATTGAACGGTTCTGTTACAGCTGGCATTAGAGCAAGATTAAGCATAATACTGTCATGTACATTGTTTTAAAAAACAAAGTTTTGGTTTTAAAAAGCCTATTTTAACTAAAACTTTAGCTACAGGCAAATTTGTCAAAACTAATTTGCAAAACTATGCTAGCGACATCCTCCTTTATGCCCAGTTAAGGACTATTAGGTGGCTATCTAAGTACTAACATGGGGGTTTTTACTTTCGTCGTCCATACGGCGTGCTATTGTATGGATGCCATTCGCTTGAATGGTAATGTATGGATCAATTGTCTCTACGCCTAGGTAAGTGTGAGTTGTGAGAGCATGACCGTCCAACTGTCGGTCTAGGGGAGAGTTAGTTGTGGTTACTGGAATATTTACATGTCACACACATGTATATATGAAGGTACTTAATTGCGGGTATATTTATCGAGTAGCTATGGATATCGAAGTATATACATCTGGGGATGTATATATGGAGAGTATCTTAGTTTACTGCTTTTATTGTATGCTTATTTATCTCTTGTGGGGATGGGCTGCAATGAATTTGCCTGTAGGTATGCTAACCACGAATGCATAAATTGAATGTAGCTGACGACTAGCTATATATCGAGAGAGTACGTGTTATGCCACCGACATAGAACGTGATTGCCACCTTAGGCTGGCAATTTCGTGAGGACGAATAGGACGAGCATGCATCATGATTGTGCTTGTGCATAAATATGCTTCCCTCACCTTGTTCTAATAGTAAGTAACTTGTGATCCTTGTGATGTTACTATCTTCCCTGTGTGAAGCTAGACAAAATGTCATGTCCCATGCTGCTTGAATAGCTATGCTTGAAGATAGTGTGTGATTAGCTCGTCTTGTATGTTTGCTTCCAAAGGAAATAGATGACAAGTTATTAATTAGCAAAACTTCACCCCTTTGAAAACTAAATTGCTAAATGTAAGTAAAACTTGTTTTGTAGAGATATCCGCCTACTCAGTAGAAAGGAAATAAAAGATAACAGTGCCTTACCACCATGTTTTGCCTGATATATGTAGTGGTGTTGTTGTAGGTGACTGCTTGTTATGTACGAGCTTTGTGCTTCGTAATAGCCATTTAACCTAATTGGATTGAGTGTTTCGAAATGCTCGTTTAAGACCATGATGTAGGCATGGATGCTCGTTATCTAGGTAGTGCCGTAGTTGTCACCCTTTTGTCCTCGGTAAGCATATGAGTGTGGAAGAGCGCTATCCTAGAGCAGCGTCCAAGTTTTGGTAATCTCAGGGTTGTCGTCTCCAATTAAGTTCTCTCTTAGGAACGTAAGCCTGTACATGTGGTTGCTAGCCTTGAACGTTGTTCTACGAAGACTTTATCTATGCCTTTGCTTGACCTTAGGCCCAAGCTTAGTTCCCTTGAATGCTTGCATGTTTCGTGGTTGTCCTGCTCCTGTGTGGGAGGACCCTGCTACAAAAATCCTTATTAGATCTCATTGCTCCTTCCTTTTACTGATGATCTGGTGCAACGCTAATCACTATCTATCCTGGCTTTGGAACCTTTTCCTCACAGATCATGTCATTGCTTTATCAACTGAATCCCTAGTTAGTGCAATGGCTCTGTCCCTCGAATCTCATGTATTTTGTCTCCAACTCTTTCAAGTCTTTGGATATTTATCAGTCTTGATCTCATGTTGTTGCTCGACAAGACCAAATCTCATGTTAATCTTTATCTGGTAATCACTTTGGTGGACACGAGGCGTTTATGGAAATTAAGCAAGAGTCTCCTGCTTAGTTGCCTTCGGCAATTAGGCTATGTTCTTTTGCGCTGTGTTTTGGTCTTCTGATCGCCTCCTTGTTGATTCCTAACCTTGTGACTATCCTTGTTTGCTATCCCTCTTTTGCACAATGCTTGTTCTTACAATCTAATTGGTGCCACTAGAAGTTTCACTTTGGTTGTATGTTCAGTAATGGTGCCACGATTAGCAATCTATGGTGCCGCGATGGAACCTAGGGCCTCTTTGTGGGCTGCCGACGCATGGTTGTGCTACTGGGTGCGCGCTAGTATCGAGGTTTCTAGTCATGATCCATTGCAGAACTGCACCGATGTGTTATTTTCACACGAGCTCTTCCTTGGTTATCTCTCCATATCTTATCGAAGATCCCTATATCAGACTGAAAGTAGTAGAGCTTCCTTTTGAAGTCATAGAAAGGATAACCTTTGAAGAACTGGTCATCGACATAAACATTAACAGACTACAAGAGGTGGTAGACAAGTGACTCCACTTGGTTGTCCCAGTATTGACGTCCGTCACCTGGTGAACAACTTATGTCATCATTGTTGGATCAGAAAGGCACACAACACTTAATGTTAGACAAGTTGTTAGTCAGAAGAATCGAACGTCACATTATGATTATGACCTGGCTATCTAAGTCTTGATTATTATGTGCATGATAATCGTACGGTCGAGATCAACCATCTCTAGTGTGACCCCTTGCCTACTAACTTCGATGGCGGCCATCTGTTATGCGTCAATCACAACTATGTTGGCAAGAGTGAAGATTTAGAACTTTTAGTGTTGAGAGACAACTGATTAGTTACTAGTAGGAAGCTTAACCTCCGGCTAGGTGATAACTTTTTGCTAATTATGAAGGCAAGAGCTCACAAAACAATGTTAAGCAAACGAACAACAAAACCGGTCATCGATGCTAGTATTGCTTCCTTCTCCAAGCCCTATGTTGTCAAGTCAAGTCTATCTTGGACAATCACACAGATAGTGCTGGATGCTATATCAGCTAAGTAAAGAGCTAGAGAGAGCATGTTCCTAGTTTCGGTTAGCATCGTTATGTATATGGTGCTATCAAAGGATTGTTCCGGATTCTGTTGGATGAGGCACAGAAGGATAATAAGAGATGTTCTCTTATCTCTGTAGGATAGTCCCTCCATGAAGAGTATGCTTTGTGTTCTGAAAGCATAACCACAAGTCAAATGCTTGTGCATCGTCAAGTTGGTGTCTAGATCAACGGTGGAAATTGTTACCTAAGAAACATGTCAGGAAGACTATAGCCTCCATCTTCAGCTAGAGAAAGGCTGCTGCTGCTATGAGAAAGGTTAGAGAGTGTAAAACACACACCTCAACGTGTGAAGCAAAGAAAAGGGAGAACACGAAATCTGTCCAGATTTTGTGGCACTAAAATTAGTTATCTTCAAGTCGGCAATTAGTGACTCAAACGAAGTTGGATTGACCCCAAACGTTGTGATCTCATTCCTTGCTTAGGACCCTTCAATTTCTTAAGTTGGTTTGAGTATTGGTTGAGTAAAACATCGGATTTGAGAGATATCTTGTCGGCTCGGTTTGCTGCCATTTCAGAACAGAGCAGTTTTGGTAGATGAATTGTTTGGATGGTCAAACGGTGTCCGGTTGAGTTGAATTTTGGTGAGTAGTTAGAAGACCCATGGATCTACATGCCCACCAAAATTTGTGCATATGGGAGCAGTAGTTTGTGAGATATGAATAGAAAACATAAGGGTATAGAATCTGCAATTTTGTTGTGACTGCGATCATCCTTTGCATTAGACGGTTGCGTTTGTAATTCATGCTAAGAAATTACAACTTATAGGTGTATTTCTGTTAGACAACCCTCCATACCCTTGAGAAGATTAATTGCACCCCTATGTGCCTTGCTTTTGCCCTCTTAGATCAGCAATGCGTGAGCAGTCCAGGTGTTCTAGAAGTCAAATTGTGCCCTTGCAATTCGAAAGTAATTGGAAAGGTGTCAAACCATAGATTTTTGGATTATGGTTTTTGAGATATTGATTGGCCTAAGAATAGAAGCCTCAACGTCAAATATAGTTTAAGAAAGCTGGTTTTGCTACGATGCAAGTAAACTCAACTTGCTGTGCAACTGCACCACGAAGGCAAATTGTACTTAACCTGCTTGGTAGTGAACTAGTCCCTAGTTTTGTGATTACTTGCAACTTGTGTTACCCTCCAAGCCTCGCTAACATCCTTTTGCATCAATGGTTCTTCAATGCTGACATGCCTAAGGTGTCTTCCATGTGTTTTACCCAAGGGGTTGCCTCAGATACAACTCAGATAACTGTTGCCATTTGGATACGAGAATTCCCTTAAATAATGGTCATTGAAAACACTGAGTCAACAGAGTCAGCTATCACATTCACCGCTCACTCAACTGACTCAGGTAATACAGTATTGTTATCAGAGAAAGAGCACTGCACACATGGAACATTATGTAGCTTTCCATCAGTTGACATATGAGTGAGTGCACTGCTACAACCAGTTTGGATATTGGGTAACTAGCTTCTCATGCCCTCAAAGGATGTTTACCCCGTCTATGATCACATCCTTTACGAGAAGTTGTGCTCAAGCCACTTTAGTAGAGAACTGCTTTTCAAACCTTGGGAACAAATATAGCACCGTTGCAAGGAATATCCATCGACCGACTATGATCTAGTGCAAAGTCCATAGGTCTATGCTATATCCACTAGGGAAGTAGATGTTACAAGTATTTAGTCTACGCTTGTATCACTCTTCGTACATCGAGGATGAAGTACGAAGGACAATGCTATCTTGGATTCCTTCCAATGTAACAATGCTTTATGGACGTCAAAGAAGGAAATTCTTCAGATAATAACTTACAACAAAGAGCAAGTATTAGAAAGTGTCGTGAGCAACTTGGTCCCTCTGATACTCTGAAGTTAAGTAGCCTAATGCTATCACTGATGTTGGAAACTGGATGACATGTTTCTCTTCCCTTAAAAGTCTTTCGCACCGAATCTCGGGATGAGATTCCTTTAAGGGGGGAGGGCTGTAACACCCTAGGTGTTTGTCACCAGTTAAGCATTGGAGTTGAGCTCAAACATGACATGTCGAGTGGTAATGAAGGTGTCAAGATCAAATCTACATGATGGAGCTCCAACTTAAACTTGGGCCACGCACATTTACTTACATATGGACCCTTGTTAAGATTATGCAAGAGTAATGTTAAACATTCTTATTCCATGTACATTACATCCCCATGCATCCATCTAGACCCATGGAAAAGTTTCATGAAGTTTGGAATAAAAAAGTCATATGAAATGATAAGTCATATCTTTGCATGAATTACTTTATCAAGTAGATGGAAACCTATGACGTCAACCAAACCTTGCAACCTTACTCCAACAACTCTAATTGAACTCTACAACAAAAGTTATGAAGGGTTCATGTTGAGCAAAGATGGAGAAAATATCCGAAAATCATGGAAACCCTAGATTCTATAGCAAAAAGGGCTTTGCGTTGACCGAGAAATAAAGTTGACTTCTAGACCAGATATAAGGTTTGACCAAAAATGAAAGTTGAATAAAAGTTTGATTATAACAAACTTTGTTAAAAGACCAAGTCATGATTCGGTTTCAAAATTGATCAAAACAAGGCGCAAAGTCTAATAGAAAAGCTGAAATCAACCCGACAGTGTTTGTAGTCCGGAATTCACTGACATCGACATTGACATCCCGCGTTCTCCAAATTTTGCTAAGCAACTTGAGTTGGTACAAAAATAAAAGTTGAAGGTTATATTATGGAGAAGAGCATATAAAAAGATGGCACTCGTTGGACTTCGTTTTGACCATCAATTTTGGACTTTTGTTCATCGCTATCAATGCGCTGACACTATCACTTTGGAGCACAGTTAATCGTTAATCCATAGCCCTTATGGCAGTGCACCTTAAATAGAAATTGTAGAGCATTATGTGGGATGCAACTTTGCTTTTGGGCCCATGTCCAAATTTGGCCTGCAAACGGCCCAAATCGGCTCCCCACCTTGCCTACACTGCTGCCCGCCACGTGCTCGGTAAAATGCCCTAATGGGCGGCGCGTGTCCAGGGCGTGGCCGTCATGCACAGAGCGCACCCGCCATTGCAGCGCGCCGCTTGCCGCGTGGTCTGCCCTATCGCATCCTCGGTGCCCTCCTGTAGTGAAAGCCGAGCGCCCGAGCTCCCTCTAGCTCTCTCTGGCGCCCCCTCGCGCACGCCCTCACCCTCCTCCGCTCTACTGTCGTGGGCGCCATGGCCATGGCCGCCATTGACGCTGAGCGAAGCTCATGCTGCCGCTGCTGCTCTAGGCGTGGCTCCCTCTCCTCCTCCGATGCGGTGCCCAGGCATGGCACGGCACGCACGCGCCGCCATAACCCTTGCCGCGCCGGCCCTCTCGTTTTCCCGCAGCGCCGTCACCGCCACGCCGCTGTTCCAGTGCTCGGGCTGCCGTAGGCAGTCGCTGGCCAGACCGGCCCTTCCTTGGTCACCCGTGGGTCAGTCCACTGCCATGTCAGCCACGCCTCGCCTTCGCCATCACGCATGCAGCCACCGACGAAGCACCACCGCGCCGGAGCTGGCCGATCCGTCGGTCCTCTGCGCTGTGCGACGAAGAAGAAAGAAGAAGGACCGTGCGAGCAAATAGAAGGTTGTCCAGGGGGTTATGTGAAGAACTAGTGACTCCAGTGAACAGTGCTGAAAAGGATCCATTTGTTCGTGTTTAATTTGTGTTTTCCGCAGGGACCCCGATGCAAGATTTCAATCCCTTTTTCTCTGGTTTTTACAGATTTGAATGCTCCACTTTGAAATTTCGGAGTAATTTGTAGAAAAATTTTAAAATAGTAAATGAGGACTTTTGGAATCCTTGTGAAATTCTCTGTGCACTAGATCTATAATATTACATTTTTTAGTTTAAAGGTTTAGCTGTAAAAATAGATTTAGGCAGTTAGGTTCTTAATGCGAGTCATGTTTTGTCTTTTTTATAACTGCAGTTATTTTACTCAAATAAATGTGAAAATTTTATGGAGTGTTACTGATGTGATTAGTGATGTCTGGTAAAAATTTCAGTATTTTAGGCTTGATAGTTTAATATCTATAAAAATAACAATTTACCTGTATTGCCTTACCTCTATTCTGAGTAGGTCTGCAAGATTAAATTAATTGGCTTAGTTAGGTTATGAATCATGACTTTGTGATAATACATGAGTTGTAGTACTTTTATTAAGATTTTCAAAAAGATAAATATCATGATTTTTGGTTAAGTAGATCTTGAGTTATACTTGCTTAAATATCAGTGGCTGTTTCTGCCCAAACTCTGATAGGGTTACCTTGTTGGTATTGTGGGGCCTTCTTAATAGTAGAATTAGCTTTAGGTGTTTACAAAAAAGTTGTTTAGAATTTGATAAGCTTTCTAAAAAGTCTAGAACCACATTTATTGGACATGTATAACTCCATTTATAGCTGTTTAAAGTGGCATATCAGTTTCTATCTATGTTTTGGACAGAGATGCAATTATTGGATTACTTGATCCTTCTAACTGTAGAATCATCTTAATATGAGAATAAGAAAGTTGTAGGTGACTTCCTAAGATTTTAAAAAAGTTATGGTTCATGTTTGTTGGAGATCTAGAACTCCAGTTGTGCTTCTCTGAAGTTCTTATCAGTTTTCTGTACCACTGCTGTTGGGTTGCAATTGCAGTTTTGCTTGTGCAATTATTTTCGTGGTGTAAATGATGTTTGCTATGGTTGTAGTGAATACAAAAGTTGTAGAAAATTTCATGATCTTGCTTGTGTTCAAATTGTAAGGTCATAGGCCAGATAGTGTAGGAGTTACATGACTTTTAAGTCTTTTGTCAGGTTTTGATTGTATTCTGAGCAGATCTGAAAGATGCTAGTGTTTGATCTAGTTAGGATTTGAATGAGCTTTTGGTGATAATAACAAAGTTGTAGATAATTCATATATCTAGCTTCTGTTAAAATTTGGTGGTATTTGGTTTTGTGGTTTGTGAGTTATGCCTGTTTAAAGTTGGGTTACAGAATTGATTGCTCTCTGTCAATTGTGGACCAGTTTCTATAAAGGTATAATTTCGACCTACTTAACTTGGGAATCATGCTGTGATGGTTATAGATGAAATGTAGATAATTTCATAAGCTTTCCAAAATGTCTTCTTTCAAGTCATTTGGATTTGTGTAACTCCAGTTATAGCTAAATCTTGTAGCTGTTGTTTGCATGTCCAGAAATTGGCAGATTCCAATTATAGTGTTTGCTTGTATATTGTTAAGTGTGACTTATGCCTTGAATGATGACTGAGTTAGAGCACCTGAGATCTTGGGAAACTTGTGTCATGCTTGGTGTTGTCGTCTTCTTTGCTATCGTGGGATGATAAATTGTGTGATATTTAAAGTAGGCAATGCGAAGTGCTTGTGCATGTTAATGTAACCTTGTGCCTGTCTTACTTACTGCATGCAATGCATCGTCTATTGCACTTCCATGTATTCATACACTTGCATCTTGCATCTCATCTAGGTGCGCTAGATGAACCACGTGAAGGATGTGAGGTTGGAGCCAAACCCGAAGACAGCGTTTGATGGATCTATCCCGAAGATTGAAGGACTAAGCAAGTGCTAGGACCTGAGATGTCACCAGGACGATGCAAGCTAACTGAATTGACTTGTGTTGGATCCCAGGCAAGCCCCGGAGCATATTAAGCCTCCTAATTTCCGAAATGCAGTTAAAATATTATTGTTACATATATATATTGTTGCATTAAGTTTAGGTGTTGGATGCAAACACTTGCTGCATTGGTTATCCAATCCTTGTCCAGATATTGATACCCTGAATCCTATGTAGCTCAGGTTCGTGTAGTACTTAGCCCTGCTTAAACGCGGTAGAAGTCAGGTGATTTCCTGTCACCTGCGAGATATAGGAATATACATATGGCATGGTTGGCTATATTTGCTATCGTGGAAAAGAACCTGTCTTAATTTGAATTGAAGACCGGGCGAAGGCTTGCCGGTTTGCAGTGACTCCGTCTGTGTCGCTTAAGGACTGAATCTTGGAGCCTTTCCTGTTCATGTTGAACGCATGCCTCTCTCTTAGTTGGCCGTGTCTGAAGACCGACCACGAAGCCGAGTAGCTCACCTCAGGCCGAGAGTCGATAAGTATAAAGTACGCCTCGGAAGGGAGCCGTAGGCGTGAGTCCAAGGGTAGGTGATTTAAAAGTCCTGATCGTCCTGGCAGAAGGGTAATCCCTGAGAGCGCTGGCGCTGATCGAACCCGTGAATTTGGTTCCTGAGTTGTACCAAAGATGACCCACGGCTACCCTTGCAAAGTATGCCAGGGTGAGAGTTAGGAATACCCCCTCAGCTGAGTTGTAATTTGATTCAAGTCGTCGTCTCTCCCGGTTAGTGAGAACTTGACGGGCTTATCTCCAAAGTAGATACACTAAATAACATAATGGTTCAGAAATGATGATATGATGATGACAGCCTTATTATACCTGCTATGGTTAATATTGATTGCTCCTAATAAGTGAGTGCTCTAGTACAGGCGCAAATCTAGTGGACAGGTAAATGATGATAAACTTGATGCGAAGTTTAAATTGGTTACTATATTCATAAGCTCTTTTATACAACTATGTCCAGCTAGCCCACCTCATAAGCCTTGCATGACCCTTGGTGTCCTTTATTTCTGATTTTGACGGGTAAGTCTAGCTGAGTACCTTCTCGTACTCAGGGTTTATCCCACCATGTTGCAGGTGAAGTTCTCGGCCTGTGAAGATGGTGGCTAACCGCCAGTGACTCGGTGATTCTATAGTTACTTCTCATCTATATGCTTTTGTCGGATGATGTCACTTATGCTAGCAATGTATTTGGAACATATATTAATGTAATCTTTTGAAAGCTATGTTGTTTTCACTAATCGATTTTGAAACCCAAACTGGTACTTTTAATTGTGAACCCAGTTGTAATATTATTTCCGCTGCAACCCTGTGTATGTGATGTGTATTTGCTTAATCACACGATCTTGGTTGTGATGTTGATTTACCGAGGTCTTTCGGGACACTCGGCGGACTACCGGGTTTATACGAGTGAAGGTATGTGTGTGTCAACGTGTCAGCGGGGACAGCCGTACTTGATCTTGTATAAATTGGACGGTTCTGTTACAACCCTCGCCTGGAGTTCGATCACTTCCAGTAAGCATCTAGAGAGGCAAAATCATAACCGGACATGTCAGGTCATGCGTGACCAGACACGTCGGTGGGTCCGGTCTCCACTGCCTCGCTCTGATGCTGGTGTTAGCGAATGTCACAGCCTGACCGGACGCAGGCTCTACGCGTCCAGTCACTTTCACTGTTTAGCGTCCGGTCAAAGGACCGAGGGCGTTCTTCACTGTGCGCCACTGACCGGATGCGGCTGCTGAGTCCGAGCGCTGCTAGAACAGCGTCCGGTCACCTCGAGACAGCCCCTTCTCAACTCCAACTTTGCCACCCTTGATCAAATGTGCCAACCACCAAGTGTATCACCTTGTGCACGTGTGTTTGCATATTTTCATAAACATTTTCAAGGGTGTTAGCACTCACTAGAATCTAAATGCATATGCAATGAGTTAGAGCATCTAGTGGCACTTTGACAACCGTATTTCGATACGAGTTTCACCCCTCTTAATAGTACGGCTATCGATCCTAAATGTGATCACACTCGCTAAGTGTCTCGATCATTAAGCCAAAAAAACTTCTATCAAGTTTCACCTTTGCCTTGAGCTTTTTATTTTTTTTTTCTTTTCCAAGCCGAGCACTTGATCATCACCATGGTCACACCATCGTCATGATCTTCACCACTTGCTCCATTACATGGAATGTGCTACCTATCTCATGATCACTTTGATAAACTAGATTAGCACTTAGGGTTTTATCAATTCACCAAAACCAAACTAGAGCTTTCACATGTATAAAGAGATAACGCGAGAGGGAGAGGGACATCAACAAACAACTATCAGAACAAATCAATACCAATCCTTCCTCTGCCCTCTGCTTGTGTTCCTGAGCTTCCGACTCCTTTCTTCTTCCCCAATTCTTCTCCAATTCCTAACAACTCCTTCCCTTCTGATCCCTGATGCTAACAGATCGGTTGAACACGGTCGTGCTGCCGTTGAACATAAGCACAAGGGTGGTCAATTGGCTATTGTGGCTAACTGCCGCACGGCCTCGAGTGCTCATTGAAGTCTCGGTGCTTATATAAACTGGAGCGTTTTTGAGTTTTTAACACAAATGCATATGAATTCTTAAAAATCAAATAAAAGAAAAACACAATAAGAAGGGTCCTAGCACTAGCGAAGCTAGAATTTTTTTGTCGTGATTATACAGTCTCGTACTAAAATTAATTGACACCGCCGCATTGACAGAGCTACATATAGACTATTGTGGTCACCGGATCCCCACCTGTATAAAATTTTCACTATCACCTTCTTGTCATCCACTAATAATAGCAAGCATCACTAACAAATGAAGTATTTTTAACTAGAACTAGCGGGGTGTGCACGATCCCTTGATTCTCTGGTACTACTCGTCTCCTGGAACCTCTGGAAGGAACGTAGCAGGAGGACCTTTGACGCCATCCGTCTTCTACCACCCGGCCTCCTGCAGCTCATTGCCTAGGAAGCGGATGAGTGGCTGGCTGCTGGGTTCAACTTCCTGGCGATTCTGCTTGCCCATGCTAGCTAAACCCGGCACCCTGTCTCTGTTGCAAATCCAGTTGATGTAATAAGCCCCCCTAGCGCCGCCTTCTTCTTTTTTTCCTGGTTTTTGTACCTTGGGTGCGTCGGCGTCTGGACCTTGCTGGCTGCTCGCCATCTTGGCAGTCGTGGTTGTACTCAACTCTTACTTCTCTTAATGAAATACACACTTAAGCGCGTTCTCTAAAAACTAGTAGAACTAGTTGGCAGCAGCGAAATGAATGACTGAAAGGGTGTTTCGTGTTGCCTGTCCCGGACTGCTGATGTGCTTTACTCACTACTCTTGTCTCTAGGTCGTTGACATCCACACTCACAATGCACGGCATGGTATTTCCAACATCAATCGCCCACCATTAGCCTGTCCGTTTCGGCTGAATTGATTTATAAGCCATGGCTGAAAGTACTGCTGGTTGATTTTGTGTGAGAGAAAAATATTGTTCAAGCCATGAATTATAAGTCAGATACGAGCAATCCAGCCGAAACAAACAGGCTGCATAATATCAAATAGCACATTGTGTATTCCTTTGCCTATATTTCTTTGGATGCAAACTTACAACTACGAAAAACTAGCTACTTTAGTCAAGCATAGAGTACCAATCGAAAAAATACGATAGAATGTAATAAAAATATCTACTAATTTTGGAAATATAGGCACAAGACACAAACGTTACATAACGCAACGCACATTCACTCTATGCCCCCGTTCGCTTCGCTGAAAAAACAAGTCAAAACATTGTTTCGGTTGATTTATTGTGAGAGGAAAATACTGTCCCAGCTGAAAAAAAACAAGCTGAAAAGTAATCTTTTCCAAATGGGCCGCCCGGCCCGGCACGGCACAAGCACGGCATCGGCACGGCACGGTGAGGCATGGCACTATGCGGCACGGCTGCCCGCCGTGCCATGCCTGTTAGTGCCACCGTGCCTAAGTGGCAGCCTAGGCACGGCACTATGGAGGGGAAACCATGCCGTGCCGTGCTAGCAGGCACGGTGGCACGCCAGTGCCCGTGCCGGCCCAGGCACTAACACATTTTTAACCCAAGTTCATCAGCACAAGTGCACAACTCAACTAGTCAGGAAAACACAGCAAACACACAGAGTTAAGAAAATTGGAATATATTTGGAGCATGTGCAATGGCTGCCTCAATAAAAACCTGCTAGGTAAAACTCAGTGTGAGAAACCCTAGTCAGGAAAAGAGTACAACCTAACTCCATTAAAGTTCAATGTTCTTACATCATTGTCCAAGTCCAAGTTCTCATATTACAGAGCCAAGTTCAAGCTAAATGTAAAGACTAAACTAATAAAGATATGCTTCAAGCTTCAAGTTCAAGCTCTCAGCTGGCCAGCTACAAAAGAAGAACAGAGTTAGCATTAGGAGCACTGATCAGTTAGCAAAAGAAGAAGAGGAAGTTAGGGTTGTGATTTACCTTGGCGGCCGGGGCACTAATCAAGATAAAAGCTCTTCAAATGTTTCCTCCAGCTCCGGGTCCTCCACATTGTGCTGCAACCTTGCCTCCGCTAACTCCCAGTCCTTGACGTAGGTGAGCCACTCCACCGTCTCCGACTTCAGCCTCCTCCGCCGCTCCTCGATGATCCTACCAGTCATACTAAACGTAGATTCTAAAGATATGGTAGACACAGGAACAGTTAAAAACATCTTTAGCCATGATGGATAGCACTAGATATGTCAGTTTGTGCTCATGCCACCATTTCAAGATGTCAAATGAATCATCCAACTGGCTAACAGTGTCACAGTCCAAGTATGAGACAAGTTCAGAAGCATTAGAAGCTGTAGAAGTAGCAGCATGCAGCAAAGCAGTAGCAGATGTATCTCTAGACAGATTAAGAGAGGAATGCAGCAGTGAAGTACCCCCACCAGAAGGACTAGGTGTATCATCATCATAAATTTCATCCCAAGCAGACCTTTTCTTACCCGACAGGTTTTGAGGGACAGTCCTCCTCAACCTAACAGCTCCATATTTCTCCTCATACTTATTGAAAACATCAGTAAGCCTAGCTCTAGTGCCAACCTGATAAGCACTGTAATCTGTACTGGTAAGGTTCATCAACTTCCTCAGCACTTTTGCAAAACCCTTCATTTTAGCTCTAGGGTCCAAGATGAATATAAAAGAATAGAGCAAAGGTATGTCCCTCCAATATTTATTATATTTGTCTATCATAGGTTGAATCACATTTCTCAGGTGAATGTCATTACTATAATTGTTCAGGTGTATAGCAATCTTAACCAGATAATGAAGCATAAGTGGAGATGTAGGATAGTAAACACCAGGCAATGCAACAGTAGCATCATAGAATAGTTCAAGAAACACAAATACTTTTTCAGCAAGAGCCTAATGTTCTTCAGTTAGAAGTAACTCACTATTCTCACCTCTAGGATAATTGGCATGTATGAAAGTAGTGAAAGGATCTTTGTGAGGAAGCAAAGTCTTAAGCATTAGATATGTAGAGTTCCACCTTACATCCATGCCCAACTAAAACTTTCTAGGCCTAACACCCACTGCAATGCAAAGTCTTTTGTATGCTGCAATCCTCTGATTAGATGAGTTTAAAATGGTATTGCAGTTCTAAAAACTTCAATCAAAGGTTTAAGATAATTAAGTGCCTCCTTGACAATCAGGTTGATTATATGGCATGCACAACGCTGATGCAAGAACATAGTACTAACAGCAGATTCAGGTTCAGGATGTCTTGGATCCTCTACAGGTACCTCAAGACCAAGATATTTAGACAAAACAGGTCTAAGTTTTTGCATGGCAGAAACATTAGATGAAGCATTGTCCAAAGTAACAGCAAACACTTTTTCAGCAACACCATAATCACCAAGAACAGACGCAACTCTATCAGCAATGTTATGTCCATTATGGGAACAATTAATAAGCACAAGACCAAGCACCCTCTTCTCTAGTTGCCAATCAGGGTTTATGTAATGAGCAACAACACTAAGGTAGTCCTCTTTGGCTTTGCCAGACCATATATCAGAGGTTAGGCACACACAATTAACAGAATCAGAAGCAAGTAGCTCAACAAGCTTAGCCTTTCTATCAGAAAACATTTTGGCTAAGTCTCTAGTGGTGGTTTGTGTAGAGACAGCCTGAAACTTAGGTTTATGAGCATTACAGATGTATTCCTCAAATGCAGCAGATTCACCAAAGCTTATAGGAACATCTACCCTAGCAAGAAATCGACAAAGTTCAGTACGAGCACGCATAGGACAGTAATCCCAATTATGCATAGAACCATTAGGATTAAAAGAGATCTGAGACTGACTAAAGCTCCTAGTTTTCTCTCGCCTAACAGCACATTTATCCCTATGACGACGGAGGTGGCCAGTGCCAATTGCAGATCTACCAGAATACTGCTTTTTGCAATGGATGCAGACAGCGCCATACCTGACCTTCTTACCTTTGGGACCCATCTTGAACAGCTTCTTGAAGTCAAGCCACACATCAGAGGTACAGGGACGTGATACCTGGTCGTCGGCGTTCTCATCTTGTTCGCCGCCTTGGTCCTCTGCTCCATCACCACCTTCAACGTCGATTGGATCACCGGCTCCACCTCCAGATCCATGGCCAAAGAGCTCTTCTACCTCCTCGTCGCCCATGTCGTCGTCTTCGTCTTCTCCAGGGAGCTCGCGCAACCTCTCGGACTCCTCATGGTACGTAGACAAGGTAGCCTCGACCGTCTCTTCAGAGGGGGGGCGGGGAGGCATCGCCACTGGCCTCAAACGGCTGCACAAGTGCACATGAGCAAGAAGAAGTAGATCATTAGATCAAGATTCAAGAACAAGAAGAAGAAGACGGTCAAGATCAAGAACTAAAGAAAGAACAAGAACGGTTAGGGTTAGGGTTTACTGCGGATTCTTACCTCAACGACGCCGACGACGTAGACGGAGCTCGGAGCAGCTGCGAATCAGCGGATCTGAAGAAAGAAGAAGAAAAAGATCAGGAAGAGAAAGCATCTTCCGTGCCGGAGCTGCCGGAGGGCGAGAAGAAGATGAGTGCTCTTACCTGCATCTTTGGAGCCCCGGAGCTGCCGTAGGGTGAGAAGAAGAGGTGGGGACGGCGACGGGTTGCCGTCGCCCGTCGGAGTCGTCCCGCGCCGTCGGAATTGGAGAGGAGAGCCAGAGAGAGCGAGAAGAGAGCGTGGCGGGGGAGGGCGAGAATGATTTAGGGTTTGAGGTGCGAGGGGGAGCCGGCCGACGACGCTGCTTATATACACCCCCACCCCAACGGCGGAATCCAACGGCTAGAATCGCAGGGGTCGGGGGATCCAACGGCCATGATGGCTCGAAGCCGTGCCGATGCAGGGCCAGGCCTTTTTTCGTGTCGTGCCTCGTGCTGGCCCATGGGCCGAATGTGCGGCCCTGGCACGGGCACGATGCCTAGCGGGCCAGGTCGGGCTAGTGCCGTGCTTTTTAGGGCCATGCCCGTGTCGGCCCATCGGGCCTGGCCCATTTGAAAAACTATACTAAAAAGTACGGATTATAAGACAAGCGAACATGACCTATGTTTACAAGCCTCTTCAAGAGTTTAGACCAATAAAATTTGAATCATCGAGGCCACTGTTGATGGGCATGTCATCTATCATAATTCATACCATAAAAAATAGTTGGTTGAAAGAAAACGAGTGTTGCTCGTGCTGAGTCAAAGGCTAGCTGTCCTCTCCACCTCCCTGTTAGCACTGTTGAATCAACTCCCAAGAAGGGTCTGCATCCATTCAAGAATCCATCAACACATGACTTCCGTGCCACAAACATCCTTGAGAATCTCATCTTCTTTCCCACATTTTCCCATTCAATTTCCACAATGCTACCAGGATTGGTTCTCTCAACCTCTGCCTTGAAACTGAAAAGGGGAAGAACAGGGCGTACCCTTCAGGAACCCATGCTAGATTGAGCCCCTTCGAAGGGGAATCTACACTTGGCCGCAAGCACTTCACTTTTCCCGATGACACCATCCTCAGACGTCCATCAAACCACGGGCGCGAGCCGTGCCGGAGGAGGCGGCGGAAGCCAGGTTGTCGTCGGAGCTTCGTGGATGCGGTAAGAGATGCGGCGGCGCCTGTGGCTGAGTGCGAAGGGGTTAGGGTTTAACAAAGGGGATGTGTGCCTTTGACCGACGCAGTCTGGTTCAACCAGGGGCATCGAGCGTCATTTTCAAAAATTTCTCTCTCCAAAATGACAGAAAAGAGTAAAGTAATGACTGCAGTGTCTTCTGCCAAATAAACCATGATTCATAATGGTACTGAGCCAATAAGCGAGTTGACGGTGTCCGACGGCAAATAACGCCATTCTTCAGTGTCCTTGAGCAAAATTCCCCTAAAAATATCTACTAATTTTGGAAATATAGGCACAAGACACAAACGTTACATAACGCAACGCACACTCACTCTATGCCCCCGTTCGCTTCGCTGAAAAAACAAACCGAAACATTGGTCCGGTTAATTTATTGTGAGAGGAAAACACTGTTCCGGCTGAAAAAAAACAAACTAAAAATACGGATTATAAGACAAGCGATGTTTACAAGCCTCTTCAAGAGTTTAGACCAATAAAATTTGAATCATCGAGGCCACTGTTGATGGGCATGTCATCTATCATAATTCATACCATAAAAAATAGTTGGTTGAAAGAAAACGAGTGTTGCTCGTGCTGAGTCAACTCGACCTCGAGTGGGCAAGAGTTCAACGAGAATAAACCTACGCTCGATTTACAAATGAAGATGTAAATTGTAGGGAGTAGTTCAGGTGCTCCTACGTGCCACCATATGGTACTGCGCGGAAATGACAAGAAGAATTTTATATGAAAGCTCCAACTAACATATGAATTGATGCTTAATGTTGTATGGTTGCTTATGTAATTTTAATATAACCATAGCTTAAATAAGTCTGTGTGCATATGTTGCATCGCGTGTTGTGTACCCAATTATGTTTATTCCTCGTAATACAATGACGCATAGCTCTCTTGCGTATCCGTAAAAAAAAATAGATAATTTACTCGTCCATGTGTTATGCAAAAACTGAGCTTTAAAAAATTAACAAGGAGAAAAAAGAGAGAGAAAGCAACCTGTGAACAGTAGCTGGTGTCTAAAGAGAGATGGACTGTTCAATGTTCGACTATTTCCCTTCTTTATTTCTTGTTTTTCTCTTTT
Source organism: Miscanthus floridulus (assembly GCF_019320115.1). Lineage (NCBI taxonomy): Eukaryota > Viridiplantae > Streptophyta > Magnoliopsida > Poales > Poaceae > Miscanthus > Miscanthus floridulus. Next base: position 107,307,955 of record NC_089595.1, read on the forward strand.
TTTTCTTCGTTGCTGTTCAGTCTCAAATTTTGCGTAAACATGGGTGAATATCTTATATAAATTATTTTTTATTGCAGTTTTGTACTAAATCTGTTCTAAATTATAGTTCGTTCTACTTTTTTTATCCTAAGTTTAACCACTCGTCTTATTCAAAAATTTGTGTCAAATATCACTTCTTTTGTTGTGACGTGCTTTATTAACAAAACTTCTTCAAAAATGACTTAAATTTGACTATGTTTGCATAATTTTTTGAATAAGATGAGTAGTCAAATTTGGGTTAAAAAAGTTAAACGAATTATAATTTAAAACGGAGGGAGTACGTACGTTTGAGGTGCTATATACCATGGCTTTGGTTAGCTCAGAAGATTAAAGGAGACGTGCTGCAAAAGAATACACTGGTCTCGTTTGCTTAACTGACCAGCAGCAGCCTTGCTGAGAGCCCAAGTCCATTTTGCAACGGTTTGGGATTTGGCCCACCCAGACACAGCCTGTGTCTGAATTTTTGTCTCTGAAGGCAAACACCTCCACCTCCTGCCACAGCTCCTGATATGTGGGCACTGGCGGAGCCACCCTAGGGGCGGGGTGGGGCGGCCGCCCCAGCTACCGGCGAGCTCGCCCCATACCCCTGGACCCCTTCTTTCCTAACACTGGCAGCGAGGAGCGCTGGAGCGGCGAGCCGGCGAGCACGAGCAGGCAACGCAACGCTGCGGTGCTGGAACCTGGAGGAAGAATGGGCCTTTTCTTTGCTTTATTAAGCCCAGCAGAGGTGAGAGGCCCATAGCCTCATACCTAGCCCAACCAGTGGATCCCCAAATCCTAATCGTGAATCTCTGAATCCCTAGCCAGCTGAGGAGACAAGGACTCGCCGCCGGCCTCCAGCCACCGCGGCACCACACGCCCACGCCGTTGCGGCGTTGCCCGTCGTCGTCGGCTCCTCACCCTCATACGCACGGCGCACGCCTCACCGGCCGGCGAGATGCTGCTGCGAATCCTGTGATGGAGGGAGGAGAGGAGGCCACGAGGAGGGTGAGGGTCTACCCGGCATTGGGGCCGGCCGCGGTCGCGGACAAGTTAGGAACAGACCACCAACGACAGCACCTGTATTCGCCCGAGGCCGAGGGCGAGCTGGAGGCAGAGATGTGTCCAATGTCCAGGATTGGCATTGGCAAGAAGAGCAAAACAAATTGTGTTATTCATGACTCATGAGCATCTCGAATTTGAGGTGACATGTGTTTCTCGTCTACTTTTCGCCATAATACGTGTTATTGTAGCGTTTTTGCCATGATTTCTGTTATTGTAGTATGTGAATGTGATGTGATGTGAATATGGTGTCTTTTTGGTTTATTTCCTCGTTCTAATTCGCCCCAGCTGTAATTTTTTCCTGGCTCCGCCATTGTATGTGGGCTATGGTTCTTGAATTTGTTTCGAGGATCACTCCAAAGTATTGAGAATTTATACTTCCAATTTTATCTGTGCCCACTGCCTGTTCATGACGCGCGGGTGATACACAAACACAATCGTCACTTTCGATACGAATATAACACCATACTGTATATTATAGTACTACGTAAAGCACACGTTCCCTAACAACCATGAACCCCCGTATCCTCTCCTGTCCCAGCTCAGCCCAAACGAGGGAAGGTTCCCACTGCAGACTGCATGCAGTTGCAAACCTACAGAGCACGGGCAGTGAGAAGGCGACGGGATGATCCAAATGGTGATCAACCGGGTCAGCGAGTCCGCGTGCCTCCGGCCGTTACACCCAACCCAACCCAACCCCAGCAGCACCTCGCGTTCGCCTGATGGTTGTGGAATTGACCCGCTGGCCGCCGCTCTGCTCCTCCTAGTCCAGTCTCAACGCACACAGCCATAACATCTCACCGAAGACTCGTAGACTTGAGTATTCCTCGTCGGTCCACGAAGCACGAGCTTATAGTACCTTCCTAAACTGCGTTCGTTGGTTGTGTGCTGCAGACTCCAATAAAATGGTCTGAAACCGTCGCTCGTGTTATGCGGTCGAGAGAGTTTGAACACACACACTCACAGAGAGGGAGAGAGAGAGAGAGAGAGAGAGAGAGAGAGAGAGAGAGAGAGAGAGAGAGAGAGAGAGAGAGAGAGAGAGAGAGACGACGTGTTCTCTCCCGTGCTGACCCGGAACGGCCCTCTTTTTGCCTGTCATCTTTGTGTTCAGGATTCAGGAACAGTCAACAGGCAAGTTCGTTCAACCCTCACCCGTGGAGGCTCATCCGCTGATCCACTGCTGATCCGCAGTCACAGCACACCACACCACACCAGCCGGGAATGACTTGGAAAGTTCTAAAACGAGGAGGAAATTAAAGCAGCCAAAGGAGAGCGGACTAGTGCCTGACTGCCACGGCCAGTCGGACGGCCACTGGTCCTCCCGCCAGGCGCCGCGCCGGCCCTTTTTGCCAGCGTCAACAGCGGGCATGCTGGTTAAGCGCTGACGCACGGACCACGCAGCTTCGATTTTCTTTTTTTCTTTTTTCTTTTGGAAAAGTCGTAGCTTTCTAATTTTGCCACCTTCTATTCGCTGGAACGGGGCCGGCCTGCCATGGTTCCAAGAAGTCTCTCTCGGGTTCGGGGGCTGACCTGAACAACGCTGACCTCTCACGGGTGACGCTACCCGTGACGCAGGCTTACGTAACGACTGATCGTTGCTGCATGGGTTGAGATTCTGGGACCTCAACCAACTAACCTAACCTCTGAGCAAGTCAGATTAGGCGATGATTCCCGTCAGCCAGAGCGTCGTTTACGACTGCAGCGTGGGTGCCTACCTGTGCAAATGTGCAATGCGGTTGCGAATCTGCAGCCCGTTTGGTGGCTCTGCACTTTGTGCCTGTTGTCTGGTCTGGTCTCTTCTCTTTGGGATGTTTGTACACCTGGGGCCTGTTTAGTTCCATCGAAATCCCAAATTTTACACTATGCAAAAAGAAGATTCCCCGTTACATCAAACTTGCGGTACATGCATGGAGTACTAAATGTTGACGAAATAAAAAACTAATTGCACAGTTTAGTTGTACTTTGCGAGACGAACGTTTTGAGCCTAATTAGTCAACGTTTGGACAATTAGTACCAAATAAAAACAAAACGACACTGTACAGTACAGCCGGCGCCAATAGCTTCCCTCCCTTGAGGAGCAAGGAACGACTCTTGGAGGAGCTTCGTTCTTTTCAAGCACAAGGCAGATCAGATCGATCAAAGCGCAGCAAAGGCGAGGGGAAGTCCGGAAGTGACGACTGACACATGCATGCATGCCAATAGCTTGTTCGGCTGAGCAACAAGCCGGTTTGTTCGACTGGTTTTTTTTGGGACAGTATTTTTCTCTTACAACAAACTAGTATGAACAGTGTTTTTAGCATAAACAGTGATTTTTTCCGTCCAGTTTGTTGACAGTTCGAGCTGGCACCTGGCACCCAGAAGAATTCTTGGCTGCTCTGCTCTGGCTTGCTCCATAAGAAGCACTTCTTTCTTGAGGGCTACCACTACTCTGTATTGTAGGAGTAGTGTAGTATGGTGCCACATGACATGAGGAGAGGACTGCAATCGGTATGTGTGTGAACGCAAGACTTGAACTACTCCGTGTTCTAGTCAATGCGTTTTCTAGCATTTACAGGCTGGTCAACTGATCTCCAGCTGCAGAACATGTTGAGTTTACTAGTAAATGGCGTCTAGATAGTAGATACAGCAGTAATAAACTGTTAGTCCAAGTCCAAACTTGGAGAAGGTAAAACGATGGTGGCATGGAGAGAAAAGATCACTGCCCCGGATAAAAAGAAAATGGATCTACTAGAAATGGGCACGAAGCGCACACATGTCAGGGGTGAGCTCATCCAAAGCACCTGTCATGGTGGTTCACATCACAACAGATCACACACACAAAAGCCTCCCCCAGCTTTCCTGCCAACAACCAAGCAGACGTGTTTACGTGTACGACAGCGTCTCTGGGATATACTCCTACCTCTCGCGGTCTCGCTGCAGTGCAGGGGCGATCGCTTGGCCGGCGTCGCGCGCGGACAGGTCGCGGCACCGCGTCTTAAAAGTTGCTGACAAAATGTCCAAGCTTTTGGCATTGGACGTTGCTTTGGGTTTGGGACATGAGGGTGGATTAGATATGCAGCCTGTTCGTTTCGGCTGGATTGCGCTTATAATCCATAGCTTAAACAGTATTTTTCTCTCACACCAAATCAGTCAGCAGTACTTTTAGCCATGGCTTATAAGCCAATCCAGCCGAAACGAATGGACTTATGGTTGGGTAGGGGTTGGGTTGGATGATTGGATCTGTGACTTGTCGACGAGGTGTTGATCGCTGTCACTTCATGTGTTCCGAGGGTAAACGTTAAAACGTTCAATAGTTTTCAGTCAAGAGATTACTGCATGTACGGTCAACTCAGTTACTGTTGCTGTTAGAGTTCACGTTCGTCTTGTTCTGCTGGATAGTGATGCCGCATCATAGAATGGACTGGGACTATGTTTGGGGTGTGGTGTGGGTGTATTTGACAGGAAAATGGTTAGAGTGTTGCAGGGTTTCTCAATCAATAAAAAAGTCCTGTATTCAATGGTTCCTAAGTCTGTCAGTTGTGGGAGTCATCATAAATAAAAGAAAAAGGGTGTGACAAAATTATAAGACGGACAGAGGAGGAAGAGGAAGAAGAAAACAGGGGGCCAATTTGACCATGAAAAGTAGTTTTTGCTATTTCTTCAGCAGAGATATCAAGACGGAGTACAATTGGATCACTGGTGAAATTCGCATGAACATCTAGCTGCTGCTGACGCGCATAAGCATCGGCAGCTCCTACATTGTGCACAGGGTCATTGCCAACATCCAAGTCAGCGCCAAAAAGCTCAGCAGCCTCCAGTTCAGCTTCCGATTCGTCTCCCCAGAACAATTCATAGCTCGTCGTCTCCGCTGCCGGCGCAGCCACGGGTGGTACGTCAGGGACTTCACGGTGCGCTTGCTCCGATGATGTCGCCACCGCCGTGCTGGGAATTTCACATTGCGAGGTTGGAAATTCCACTTCTTGGCCAGCGGCGGCGGCGGCGGCGGCGTCAGAAAGTTCGGAGTAACCACTGCACACTTCGATCCAACCATCCTCGGATTCCCAGTCCGGCAAGGCCGAGCAGAGGCCTGCCAGTGCCCTGATCCTGTCGGCTGCGCTCTCTGGCATCTCCTCCTCCTCCTCCTCGTCTGACTCCCAAAATGCGGCATCCAGCGTGCTCTTGGGAGACACCCACTTGGGCTTTGCATCCTCTGCTTTGCTGGCGGACGCCAAGAACGGGTGCTCCAGCAGCTGCGCCGCCGTCCACCGCTCGCTGGCGTCTCGCCTCAGGCACTTGTCCAGGAAATCCTTGGCCTCCGCCGACAGCCACTCCGGCGCCTCGGGCACGGCGTCCGTGTACCCGATGAGGCGCACCGCGGCGAGCACGTCGTCCACGTGCGTCCACGGGGCGCGCCCGGTGGCCATCTCGATGACGGTGCATCCCAGCGCCCAGACGTCGGCGGCGGGGCCCTGGTCCTCCCCGCGCGCCACCTCGGGCGCCATGAACGCCGGGGTGCCGCCGATGGGGCCCCTGCTGGAGCCCGCCCTCCTCGCGCACCCAAAGTCCGCGAGCATGGTGCGGCCGTCGGCCCCGATCACCACGTTCCTCGCCTTGACGTCGCCGTGCACCACGGCCGGCTCCTCCCCGTGGAGGTACGCGATCCCGCGGGCCACGTCCGCCGCGTACGCCCGAACGGCGGGCTCCTCCAGGCGGCCCCCGTTCCGGGCCACCGCGTCGGCCAGCGAGCCGCCGGGCGCGAACTCGAGGAGCAGCTGGAACTCCTCCTCCCCTCCCGCGGCGACCCGGAAGCCCAGGCAGGGGAGCACGTGCGGCGAGCGGAGCGAGGCCATGATCCCGCCCTCGCGCCGCAGCTGCGCCGCCGCCGCCGTCGCGCCGCCCGGCGCCGACTTGACGGCCACGAGCTCGCCCTCGCCCGCTGCGAAGAGCGACACGACGGCCCCCGACGCGCCGCGGCCCAGCGTGCGGAGCCGCGTCAGGCGGCGGCCGCTGATCCCAGCATCCGTCGGTATCATCTGTGGGTGTGGATTCGTGATCCCACTGGGTTTCTTTCGGTTTCTTGGGGCTAGGTCTCGGGCAATGCAATTGGAGTCTGCGTGGCCGCGATGCCGCCGATCTGGCTGCGACCGCGTATTTATAAGCGTGGGTTGGGGGAGGCCGAGGCCGAGGCCGAGCCGAGTTCGGTGGCGCGGTCGCGAGAGCACGTGAGGAATGCGGTGACGCGGGGCGGGGGCGGGAGAGGCCGAGCCGAGTTCGGTGGCGCTCCCGCTCTCCGCGCTCCGCTCGCCGCGTGCGGTGACTGACTTGTGGGCCGCGCAGGGCGGGTCCTGATCGGTCGAGATATTTGGCCACGTGGGACGCACCGAACGTGGGTTTTGCGGGCAAAGCACAAGTGGAAAACGAGGACGAAATGGTTATTTGGGGCTGCAGGCTTCTTCTGGATGCAGAGAACCCGCGTGTCGGTTCCGGGAGGAAGCTTCTTGGGTTACTACATTTGCATAGTCCCATGGATATCACATTCATTTACAGTAAAGAAAAAAAATTCTGAAAGTGCGGCCCATAGGATACTACATTTGCATAGTCCCATGGATATCACGAGACAAAGTTATCTAGAGGTATTAAAGCCGTAGATAACATGGCTATATGACTATGGATGAATAAATATCAAATAGCAAGAATATAAATAGGTAAAGGAAGTGTTGATGGCCAGTACATGAGATTTATGATGGTGGAAGAGCAGGAGACTTGATAGTGTATAGAGTTATTGGATTTTTTAACTAAATAAAAAGATGTTGTATAACATGCAAAATATCCATATATAGGAAAACAATATCTTAATTAGTTTTATTTTTCTTATAAGGAGCATTCTTGCCATAACGATGAACAAGTAGATAGCTCTAGCTGCTAATAGCAATGAATGAGTAGATAGCTCTAGCTACAAGGTCAATCCACTGCTCATAAACAAATGTCGCTCATCATCTAATAGCTCATGTTAATGGCGTGTTTGGATAGCGGTGATAGACAACAAAAACCTCTTCTTCTTTTTCATGATGGCTAGCAGGAGAGTATTGGTATTAAAATCCTTTTGGGTGTTGTTGGGAATCTATCTAGAGAGTCTTAAAGAAATATGTCTTGCCTTTTCAACACCGAGGCCCAACCTCAAGCATTGAAGAAAAAAATCATGCGAGGTGCAGCCGAAGAGGATACTACGACATTTATCTAGTTCAATGAATATGCATGAAAAAAGTTATCTAGAGTTTGTCGGCATCGAAGTTGTAGATAACATGACACCATAAAAAGTGCATCAAAGGTGTTGGTTGTAGATATGAGCGTGGATGCTTGATAGAAAGAATAGAAATATGTAACACAAGTGTTGTTGTCAACGCATAACATGTGTGGAGGAGGAAGAGCACAAGACATGTAGTCCACTTGATAGTATTTACGATTGTTGGATTGTTTAATGGAAAGGGATTTTGGCGACGTCCAAAATACCCATAGAAAAAATGTCCTACCTGTATTTTGCTTATATGGAGCATGAAATGCCTAAGAAGATAACGCTATAAAGTCAATTCACCACTTATATAACAATATCGTTCATTATCTAATAGCTCATGTTAGATACGTGTTTGGGTAGCAGTGATATCCTTATGGGCACCAAAACCCTTTTCTTTTATTCAAAATGGCTGGCAAAGATCTACCAAGCGTTTATTAATAGAGAGACGAGAGTATCAGCATCAAAATCATTTTGGGTCTTGTTGGGAATATATTTGAAGAACTCCTAAAGCAATGTATCTTGTTTTTTTTACACTGAGTCCTAGCATGAGGTGTTCAAGAAAAAAAACATGCAAGATGCAGCTAAAGAGAATACTATGACTTGCTACTTCAATCAATGTGCATGACAAAGTTATCTAGAGTTTTTTTTTTTGGCATCGGAGCCACAGCTAACAAAGACACCACACAAAATGCACTGATTGTGTGTTCTTTATATGGGAGAATAGATGTTTTTTAGATCTATGGTGGTGGATGAGCAGAAGATATTTAGGATTGTCGTTTTGTTGCACCGAAAGGGGTTTTGGTGACGTCCAAAATATCCATAAGAAAAGCAATGCCCTAGCTGTATTTTGCTTATATGGAGCATAAAATGCCAAAATGACGATAAGTAGATAACACTACACATTCAATACCACCGCTTATACAAAACGCCGCACGTTATCTAATGGCTTATGTTAAGGACGTGTTTGGATAGCAGTGATAAGCATCATAATCCTTATCCTTCTCCAAAATTGCTAGCAAGAGATCTGCCAAGCTTGTATTGAAAGAGGATAGTATCAGCATCAAAATATTTTTGGGTGTTTTTTTATATCTATATAAAGAGATCTTAAAGAAAATATCTGGTTTGACCAACATGGAGTCCCAAGATGAAGCATTGGAGAAAAAAACATGCACGGTGCGGTGCAGTCAAAGAGGACACTATGATATTTAACTAGTCGATGAATGTGCATGATAAAGTTATCTAGAGTTTGTTGGTATTAAAGCTACAACTAATTAACATGACATCGTAAAATTCACTGAGAAGGGTGGTTGAAGTAGCATTTAACTAGGCATCGTAAATTTCACTAAGAAGGGTGGGTGTGGATACGAGTCTAGATAAATCTATAGTAATAATATGAACATGCAAAGTAAGTGTTGAGGGACATAAAGATTTGTAGTGTTGGGTGTGGATCTCATTGTCTAAAATTTAGTCACTAAAGCTTATATTGTTTTAGCTTTTGAGACTCCAAACAGATAGTGTAAAGTGCTATGTAAAGATTAGTCAACCTCGCAAAAAGACCATAGGCTAAAGTGATGTGTCTTAACTTTAGGCAGCTAGCCTTTAGATCATAGGATCCAAACCGTTATATGTATTAACAGTATATTACTGAAAATTAAAGATTTCGTCTAGGTTATCCCACTATCAACAATTCTGTATCAAAACGAGAAGTAATCCATTGCAATAACATGCAGAGAAGCCTCTGAGAATTAGATGAGCTAATCTGCACGCCGTGTTAGGCGGCCACGACCCACGCGTAACGATTTGCTCTCATCAGGCCACTCATCACAACTCTCGCCACGTTTATCTGCTGATGCAAGCCATGCAACCACGTTTAGCTGCAGCCGGGTGTGCTGCCATAGTGCCATGCCATGCCACATCGCCATCTGTTTCCGGCACGCCTGGTGCCCGGGAGCTGGCGGAGCACAGGTTGGTAGGTTCAGCCGAACAGCGATCCGCTGCATCCTCGGCGCCGGGCGCCGGCGCGTTGACAAGTGTGGAGCGGAGCCGGTGTTTGGTGCCGCTCGCTCTCCTCCTTTTTCTCAATGCAGAGACTGGAAAGAACACACTTGTCCTTCGCAGGATCCGCGGTTGAACGTGAACGTGTGGGGGCAGGCTACGCGGCAGGACAGATGTGACCCCTTCGTTCATGCGTCCAGCTTCAACAGAACTGTTACTGTTTTGCTTATATTACAGTATACATAAACACCCATTTGCTTATATTAATGCTTGGGCCAAGCTTAGGGGCTAGGACCGACACAGGCAAGCAGAAACGCGTAACTGCAGGCCAGCTCCAGTTTTTTTTTAAAACGTGCATCTACATTGACGGGTGACGCAACACGCACTTGGGTCGCCGAATCCAGTAGTACGTACTGTACTGTACTGTACTGTACTGTACTCCTATATATCTGCAACTTTGCAAAGCGGTGTTGAACAAGAACAACCGTCGGTGTGATATTCTATGACGTCGTCTGGCGATGGTTAGTTCGGCTGCGTGCCAATTGATCGTTGATATATTATGGGCGTGGCCCGAATAATATTTAATAAATCAAATAAAATTTTATGATACGTAACATTAAGCGTGGTATAGTTTAATACCATACGAGATTTTGACTGAACGTTGACTCAGCTTATATGGTTGGAAATTTTTCATCTTAATTGAGAAGCTGAGAAAATGACATAGACATGCCACACGCGCGCCCCGCCGCCGCCGCCGGCCGGGCCGAGGCTGAGGCGGGCGTGGCCAGTCTTTTGCCACTTAATCCACATAATTACGAGAGTTTTATCTCCTTTATGGTGGAGACGAGGTGATTGCACCGTTTCTGTTTCCCCGTCTCTTCGTGTCTCCGTCTCCTGGATTCCTCCGCTGGCACATATACTTTGCGCTTTTACTGTATCCATTTGTATGTCATGTATGCATGTTGTATCGTTCATTAGAGATATACACATGCACGTATATACCGTCACTAACATGCTGATGGTATATTTCTAGATTAAATTGACCATGAAAATATCTAATTATCTAACAATTCAAAAACCTAATCTTAGGCAATTTTCTGTCAGTGGTTTTGCTGCTGCTTTGAAGCTAAATAATTTTGATGGCAAGAATTTCATGATATGACGTGCCAAGATGGTATTGTAGTTGACTGCGATGAATTGCTATCACGCCGCGTAGGGAAAGCCTGAACAGTTTACTCCTGAGGATGAGCAAAAGTTCTTGGCTGCCGATAACTTGTTTCGAGACGCCGTGATTAGTGCACTTCAACCTAAGTATGAGAAAAACTACATATCTTGCATATCAGGCAAAGAGTTATGGGATGCTCTTGAAACAAAGTTTGAAGTTTCTGATGCTGGTAGTGAGCTGTACCTTATGGAGCAGCTGTATGACTACAAAATGGTTGAAAACCGTTCTGTAGTCGAACAGGCTCATGAGATATAGGCGCTAGCAAAGGAACTAGAACATTTTTCCATGTTTGTTGCCCGACAAGTTTGTGGTCGGCAGTATAATCACTAAGCTGCCATCTTTTTGGAGGGATTTTGCTACTTCTCTAAAATACAAGAGACAAGAGTTTAGCGTGGCTGAGCTTATTTGATCTCTTGATGTTGAGGAGAGGGCGAGAGCAAAAGACAACCATGGAAAAAGGAGATGAGTCTTCCGCTGCCAATATGGTATAGAAGAAAAACTCATTTGCATCCCGTAATAAAAAAAGAAGAAGAACATACAAGAGAACAATAATGCAAAGCCTAAGCAAACTGCATAATTTAAGAAGAAAAACAATAAGAAAGGTGGAGGTTACTTTATTTGCGAGTGTGATGAGCATTGGGCAAGTGCGTGCCCAGACCGCAAATATAAGCAAGAAAAGATATCAGCAAACGTGGTTATTAGCGAGACTGGAGGAGGAACATCTGGGTATGGTAATTCTTTACCTTTTATTCTTTCAGTTTGTCTTTCACCTGAGTGGTGGATAGACAGCGGGGCTAATATTCATGTGTGTGCTGATGTTTCTTTGTTTACTTTCTATCAGGCCGGCAGGACTGGAGCCTTGCTGATGAGAAACGGTTTGCATGTGCGTGTTCTTGGTGCTGGTACGGTCGTTCTGAAGTTTACTTCGGGAAAGACTGTGCTATTAAAGAACGTGCAGCATGTCCCCTCCATCAAGAAGAATCTTGTTAGCGGTTCTTAAATGTGTCACGATGGCTTTAAAATTGTGCTTGAGTCCAATAAGTGTGTTGTGTCGAGACATGAAACATTTGTTGGAAAATATTATGATTGCGGAGGCTTGTTCCGCTTATCTTTGCTTGATTATGTGTGTAATAAAGTGGTGAACAATGTTAACGTTTCGGATAAGTCAAATATATGGCATTCACGACTTTGTCACATTAATTTTGGCTGTCTCACGCGACTTACAAATATGAATTTAATCCCAAAATTTAACTTAGTCAAAGATTCTAAGTGTCTGGTGTGTGTGCAATCGAAGCAACCACGCAAGCCTCACAAGGCTGCTGAGGCGAGAAACTTGGCACCATTAGAACCCGTTCATTCTGAATTATGTGAGATGAATGACGAATTGACTAAAGGCGGTAAACGATACTTCATGACATTTATAGATGATTGTACTAGATTTTGTTACGTGTATTTATTAAAAACTAAAGACGAAGTGTTGCATTATTTTAAAGTCTATAAAGCTGAGGTAGAAAATCAACATGAGAAGAAAATCAAGCGTTTACGGTCCGATCGCGGGGGAGAATATTTCTCAAATGAATTTTCTGAGTTTTGCGCGGTGCATGGAATTATTCATGAAAGGACGCCACCATACTCACCACAGTCCAATGAAATTGCAGAGAGAAAGAACCGCACTCTAACTAATTTGGTTAATGACATATTAGAGACTGCGGGACTATCTAAGGAATGGTGGAGTGAGACTATATTGATAGCGTATCATGTGCTGAATAGAGTTCCCACAAAGAACAAAGAAATTACACCATTCGAGGAATTAGAGAAGAAGAGATTAAATCTCTCTTACCTGCGAACTTGGGTTGTTTGGCAAAGGTGAATGTGCCAATTAACAAAAAGCGAAAGCTTAGACCAAAGACTGTTGATTGTGTTTTTCTTGGTTATGCTATTCACAGCGTGGATTATAGATTTTTAATTATAAATTCTAGTGTTCCTGAGATGACTGTTGATACAATCATAGAATCTAAAGACGCTATATTTTTTGAAAATAAGTTTCCCATAAAAAATACACCTAGCACGACTGGTCATGAATTTATAATTCCCCATAAGCATGAAAATTTTACTCCGATAGAACAAATTGAGGAACCCTATATGCAAAATCTTAAAGAGGATGACACTATAGTCATTAGAAAAAGTAAGAGACAGAGGACTGTAAAATCTTTTGGTGATGACTATATTGTGTACCTTGTGGATGACACACCAACGACCATTGAAGATGCATATTCCTCTCCTAATGCTGACTTACGGAATGAAGCAGTACAGAGTGAGATGGATTCTATTATGTCTAATGGAACTTTGGAAGTAGTTGATCGTTCTTATGGGTGCAAGCCTATAGGGTGCAAATGGGTGTTCAAAAAAAGCTTAGGCCTGATGGTATTATCGAGAGGTACAAGGCAAGGCTTGTGGCCAAGGGTTATACTCAAAAGAAAGGTGATAATTTCTTTGATACTTATTCACCGGTTGCCTGATTGACCACAATTCGAGTTTTGCTTTCCCTGGCAGTCTCCTATGGTCTTATCGTTCATCAAATAGACGTTAAGACAGCTTTCCTAAACAGAGGGTTAGAGGAGGAGATCTATATGGATCAGCCAGATGGGTTTATAGCAAATGGTAAAAAAGGCAATGTGTGTAAATTATTAAAGTCATTTTATGGCCTAAAACAAGCTCCTAAGCAGTGGCATGAGAAATTCAATAGAACTCTAACATCTGCTGGCTTTATTATGAATGAAGCTGACAAATGTGTGTAATATCGGTATGGTGGGGGTGAAGGAGTTATTATGTGCTTATATATTGATGACATACTGATCTTTGGATCCAACCTCAAAGTAATTGAGGAGGTGAAGGATTTTTTATCTAATAATTTTGAGATGAAAGATTTGGGAGAGGCTGATGTTATTCTTAATATCAAGCTTTTGAGAGAAGGTGATGGTGGGGTAACTCTGTTACAATCCCACTATGTAGAAAATGTATTGAGTCGCTTTGGGTTTAGTGATTGTGCACCTACTCCTACACCTTATGACTCGAGTGTGCTATTGAGGAAAAATCGGAGAATAGCAAGGGATTAGTTGAGATATTCCTAGATCATTGGTTCGCTCATGTATCTTGCTAGTGCAACAAGGCCTGACATCTTATCTGTTGTGTGCAAGCTGAGCCGGTTTGTGTTAAACCCGGGAGATGATCACTGGCTTGCTCTTGAGAGAGTGATGTGCTATCTAAAAGGCACCATGAGCTATGGTATTCGTTATACCGAACATCCAAAGGTGTTGGAAGGCTATTATGATGCCAACTGGATCTATGATGCTGATGAGCTTTATGCTATAAGTGGATATGTGTTTTCGCTTGGAGGTGGTGCTGTTTCCTAGAAGTCTTGCAAGCAGACTATCTTAACGAAGTCTACAATGAAAACAGAACTCACAGCATTAGACACCGCTGGCTCTAAGGCCGAGTGGCTTTGTGATCTCCTTATGGATTTATCGGTTGTTAAAAAACCCATACCGGCTATTTCTATGAACTGTGATAACCAGGCTGTGATTATGAAGGTTAACAGTTCTAAGGATAACATGAAGTCCACAAGACATGTTAAGAGATGACTAAAATCTGTCAGAAAATTGAGAAACTCTGGAGTAATAGCGTTGGACTATGTTCACACGTCTAACAATCTGACAGATCAAATCCACTGAGGGTCTGTCACGCAATGTGATAGAAAGTGCATCGAGAGAGATGGGTTTGAGACCCACTTGAAATTTACTATAGTGGTAACATGTTCTATGTGATCGAAGATCCCGTGAAGTAGGATGGTGAAACAAGCTAGTAGTAAATTATGATGAAAGATCCTTAGTAAGACTCATTTCTGATGCATATCTTTCCTTTCTGTAAGGCAGGTTAGTTTTTACCTTAATGTGTTTCAAGTGGCTTGCTAAAGCAAAGATGTTGTCTTATAGAATATCTTTTTAGGAGCACACCTATACGAGTCAGACTGCTGGTCACAGTCTATGAGATTTGGGTGATCTTGAAATACTCATGAAAGACACCGGAGTATGACTTATATATTTCAAATAGAGGGGATGCCTTTTATAGCCAAGTATTAGCTAAGGACTTTAATGACATTCATCTCACACAAAACTGGTAATTCAAGGTCTAGTCCATTGTTTAGTTGTGACTGAGTGAAACTATTACTCTAGATGGATGTTCAACTTAATAGTCTCCATCGAAACATTGGTATATAAAAAAATATGGTTCTGAGACTACTTTGTTATAAACCCTAGAGTTTGGTGGGGATTGTTGGATATATTATGGGCTTGGCCCGTATAATATTTAATAAATCAAATAAAACTCTATGGTACGTAACATTAAGCGTTCTATGGTTTAATACCATACAGGATTTTAACTGAACGTTGACTCAGCTTATATGGTTAGAAATTTTTCATCTTAATTGAGAAGCTGAGAAAAGAACATAGGCGTGCCACACGCGCGCGCGCCGCTGCCGCCGTCCGGGCCGAGGACGCGGCGTGGCGAGGCAGGCGTGGGCAGTCTTTTGCCACTTAATCCACATAATTACAGGAGTTTTCTCTCATTTATGGTGGAGGCGAGGTGATTGCGCCGTTTTCGTTTTTCTGTCTCTTCGTGTCTCCGTCTCCTGGATTCCTCTGCTAGTCTCTTTCTTCCCGTCCTGGGCATAAAACAGAACGTCCTCCGTCAGTCTTTCCCCCTTCCGCAACCGCTCCCGAGAGAAACCACATCTCAGCAGTTCTCTGGCTTCCCCGTCCCGTACCTCTGCGCGCACGGAGTAGCGGGAGAGCAGGTGCCTCCGAAATCCTCGTTCGCCTGAGAACCTTGCACGGGGTGAGCGGCGATTAGGTTTTTGGGGAGTGATCCGCGACTGCTCGTCCACGTACGTCTTCTTTCTGGTGGTGATCGCTCTTGGAACCCGTCTTCTTCCCGGTGGTTGCTTGCGGAACAGTAAGCGTCTTCTTTCTGGTGACCGTTTGTGGGACTACATTGCGAACATCTTCCTGCATCGACTGTGGTCCACGAATTCGAGCAACGCACTATGTCGACTTGTGCGAATGAAGCCTCCAATGTCCTCCGCATGGGACCCTCTGTTGGGTACAATCTAATCTCTATGATTACTGTACTTTGCACTTTTATTGTATCCATCTGTATGTCATGTATGCATGCTGTAACGTTCATTAAAGATATACACATACACATATATGCCGCCACTAACCTACTAATGTTATATTTCTAGATTAAATTGACCATAAAAATACCTAATTATCTAACATCGATGATGCCGCGGCAAGCTCTAGGACGACACCAGGCGCTGGCTGCTGATGTGAAGTCAGCCTGTGTCGGTCGTTGTTTATCCACGAACACGTAAACAACGTAGTTAACTTTTTTGTGAACAGCAGTAAGATTTACTTAACTGGGTACCAAGATCCGTCGCAAATTATGGTGTCATGATGATGGAAGTTTCTGTACTGTCACTCCTACACAAAGTCCATTACCATAGATTTTTGTTAAGTGCCTGACTAGTAGCTAGAGGTTGACACGAGTAGTACTCCTAGGATTACATCTTAAGTCACATTACGGCACCACTGTAGTCCGTAGTCCGCCTATCATGTACTGCCAGGTGCACTTGGCCTTGCTTGCATGGCTCGCAAGAAGCATCGAGTTTAGCCGCACTCATCTATATAAGTAGAACTAAAGTATCTGTGACTACTCCTACTCCTAATTAATAAAAATCATGTCGTTTCACGGGATCCTCAGACGCATGACCCCTCCGCCGCGTAATCCATCCAGCACTCTTGATGCGTGATCGCCGAGACGGCGATTTAGACGCTGCATTGCATCAGGACGTACGCGCCCGTGACAGCGATCGGCTGAAACATGAAAGTAATTAACCGTCCGGATCTCTCTCCGGCCCTTGAAGATTATTCCTTCCCTCGGTCCGTTGCTTGGAAGGGAGGGCAAAGGCGGCGAAAGCAACAGAAAGCACCCGGGGAAAAGGCACTCATCAGCCGGCGAGTCAGGAGCACCCGGGGTGGGGGTAACCGGAAAAGCCGCGGGCTCACCTCGCTCTACTGCTCGGGTGTGAGCTGACGACAATCAGATGATGGAAACGAACGGGCGCGGCCCCCATGTATCCGCAACGCCCGCCGGTCACTCGTGGACCGTGGACTCTCTCCGTGGTCCGGCTCCGGCCTGACGCCGTCCGACTCAGACGACGTGCGGCGGTTTGTGTGCGGTGCCGTCCACTTGTACTCGCGCGCGGTGCGTCCATGCCGGGCCTGCTCAGTCTGACGCGCTTGCCGCCTGGGAAGATACTACCCATACCGCCGTCCCCGTATCGGTGCGAGTGCGAGCCTGCTGCGGCGCGGCGGCGACCAGGCCTGTTCGCACAGTGCCCCTACCTGTCAGCCGAACACCTTCGGTGATGTGACGTGACGTCCAACCTTCTCGCGCCACGTGGTGTTGGATCCGTCCGGCGAGTGACCTGAGAAATCCGAACCAGCGCTGCGTCCGCGTCGCACATTACATTTGTGTTCGGAAGATTACTCCGCGAGGGAGGGATTGCTGAGGCAGGCGGCGCATCGAGCGTATCGCTGGCTTGTTTAGTTCCTCCAATTTCCCAACTTTTGCACTATACAAAAAGAAGATTCCCCGTCATATCAAACTTACGGTACATGCATGAAGTATTAAATGTTGACGAAATCAAAAACTAATTGCACAGTTTGGTTGTACTTTACGAGACGAACGTTTTGAGCCTAATTAGTCAACGATTGGACAATTACTATCAAATACAAACGGAATGCTACAGTACGTTACAGTGCATGCCGAATTTCGGCGGCGCCAATTTTGGCACCAACTAAACGCGCCCTTCGCTTGCGTGCGTGATCCGACGGCTGGCAACCGGCTGTACGTGCCGTGTGGACCAACTGAGCTGAGCTAGTGAGCTACGCCCCCCTCTCTTTCACAGTCTGGAAACGTTGGAAAGCACAGGCGGACAGCGGTGAGCCGGTGAAGGGTGAGAACCTACAGCGCGGCCAGGAGCCACGGCCCAGCTCCTCCTGGTCCCGCACCGACACGGTAGCGCTCGAGGAGTCCGCGGTGCATTGGCAGGCAAGCAGGGGAAAGCGCTGGCCGCCGGGCGGGGTGGATCGGCACCCACGGCAGGATATCCCCTGCCTCCACTCCTCGTCGCGCCTAGCCTGACGGATCCCCACCGGGAGAAGCAACCGGAGTCCGGAGGACGCGAACGCGACGCTTACTTGTAAAAGGGGCAACCGCTGCTGGTACTGCTAGTGCTTGCTAGCCCCCATTTTTTAATGTCGCCAGCCGGCGGCTCGCACGTGGTCCGTTCCTGGACCCCCGGGTTACGGAGCAAGAGCTCTCAAGGTTTTTGACCGTGGCGGGGCGGCAGTGCCAGTGCGCGCTGGCGAAGTTAACTCCGGGATGGCATTGGCAGAGACCCTTTCTGCGTCCGCGCTGACGCTGCGCTTTTCCGTGTCGACGCGGCTCTTTCTCGCCTTGGAACCTTCGGTGCGTGCCGTGCTGGGGAAGCTCGACCGGAGCCGAGCACGGTGATTGGAGATTGACCTCTGGTAGGCTCTCGTGCCCTTCCCCCATCATCGTCAGGGTCACTGAGAGTTACACACAGTCACGGCTACGCGGTCGGCGCAAAGCGACTGGTAATTCCCTCACGGTTTTACACCTGTACGCGCAGCGCAGCGGTGAATTTTACGTGTGAATTCGAAGCAGCGATTCTTATGCCAGAAAGGGAGGATTTTTTTTGAAAACGGAAAGAGAAAAATTCTGGAAATCCAGAATGGGGGTGAACAGAGCAAAATTGGGGCAAGAACGAAATCCATTGCATCGTTGGTGTCACACAGTAATTTACATGGAGTTTCACCATCACAGGGTGAATTCACACGGAGATGCCACTCGTGATCAGGTGAAGCGTCGGTTTCTCCTACATTGTGGGCGCCGTCAACGTCAATGTCGAGGGGCTCGGCGGCCTCTGCCCTCACCACTTCTTCCTCGCTTCCGGCACCGCCGCCGTCGACGCAAGGGACGTCCTCGTCCGCCGGCGCGTTCGTCGCGTCGGACGACGATGCTTCGGCTGGTGTGGAGAGCACGTCGATCCAGCCCTCGTCAGAGTCCCAGTCCGGCAGCGCCGAAGCGGGGCAGGCCAGCGCCCCGATCCTCTCGGCGGTGCTCTGTGCCGACACGACGTCGTGGTCGTCGTCGTCGCTGTCGGACTCCCAGAATGCCGCGTCCAGCGTGCTCTTGGGCGACACCCATCCGCCCTTGGCGGCGTCATGCGCCGCCTGGCGGTCGCAGCTGCCGGCGTAGGCGATGAACGGGTGCTCCAGCAGCTGCGCCGCCGTGGCCCGGTCGCTGGGGCGCCGCGCCAGGCACCTTCCCAGGAAGTCCTTGGCCTCCGCGGACAGCCACCGGGGCACCTCCGGAACGGCGTCCGTGTACCCGATGAGGCGCACCGCGGCGAGCACGTCGTCCACGCCGGCCCACGGCGCGCGGCCCGTGGCCATCTCGATGACGGTGCACCCGAGCGCCCAGACGTCGGAGGGCGGGCCCTGCGCCTCCCCGCGCGCCACCTCCGGCGCCATGAACGCCGGCGTGCCGCCGATCGGCCCGTCGCCGTCGGCCGCCATCCTCGCGCACCCGAAGTCGGCGAGCTTGGCGCAGCCGTCGCCGCCGATGACGACGTTCCGCGGCTTGACGTCGCCGTGCACGAGCCCCGCCCCGTGGACGTACGCGAGGCCCGCGGCGACGTCGGCCGCGTAGGCAGCGACGGTGCGCTCGTCGAGCCCACGCCCGCCATTCCTGGCCGCGGCGTCGGCCAGCGACCCGCCGGGCGCGAACTCGAGGAAGAGCTGGTACGAGCCGTCGCGTCCGCCGCGGCCGCCGATGCAGGGGACGACGTGCGGCGAGCGGAGCCCCGCCATGAGCCCCCGCTCCCGCCGCAGCAGCTCCGCGCCCGCCGACGACGCCGGCGCAGACTTGACCGCGAACAGCTCCCCGGAATCGTGGTCGGCGGCCAGGAACACCTCCGCCCCCGACGCGCCGCGGCCCAGCGTCCGCACCCGCGTCCACCTCCCCCCGCTCACGGCCATCGCCATGCGCAGAAGTTGTTGTGAATTGCGATCCGCCTTGTTCTTGTTTCTCGCGTGCGTCTTTGCTGTTGCTTCGGTGGTGGTGGTGGTTGTTTCTGTTGGCCTCGACTTGTCTCGAGCTGGCCTTGCCTTTTGCTCTCGTGCTTAGTCTTTTTGTGGCTGGTGCCAGGTGCGTTTATAGAGGAGGATGGTTGTGCTTGGGGGCCGGGATTAGGAAGGATTGCAAGTTTAGAAATTTGGCGTGTGGCAAAAGCGCCCATGGATACGGAGGCCACCAAAAGGCGTGGGAAGCAAGTCTCTTCCCCGCGGCCACGCGCTCGTGCGTAAATGCCGTGTGGTCTGTGGTGTGGACGGCCCGCCGGATAGGCACGACTCGCGCGCGTGGTGGACTGGTGGGAACGCGCCGGGGTTCTGCGGACTCTGCTCTGCGGGTGATTATCGGACGAACCTTCGCAGTCAACTCCGACGGGTCAGGCCAGTGTAGAGGAGAGGAGTTCTACGAAACAGTGTGGAGTGCATCCACGGCGGTGCGAGGGAAGGTTGGTGTACACTGCTGTGTACTTTGGAGTGACAACAGAAAGCCGTCGTGTCGAATTTTCGATCCATGGTCCAAGTCAGCGCGTGCGCACCTGAAAGGCGCTCTTCATGCAGGCAGCCTGTGCGCTTTGCTCCGAGGGGCCACGGTTGGTCGTTCCACACTCCCTTGTCTGTAGCGTTGTACAAGTCTACAGCAAAGTTATGGTGTGTAGCCACCAAATCCTCCCGCTAAACATTTAGGAAAAAAAACACATGCCACCAGATCCTCCGTTAAACATTTAGGAAAAAAAAACATTCTTTGTAACGCAAGCTCAGACGCAGCGGCTGCGTCAGCACTCAGCAGCAGCCGCAGCGCCCCCCCCCCCCCTGCTCTTAGACTGCGGATGGTGGCGCGCGATTGCTACTATTCCAAGCTGCTGTCCCGGTCAAATACTCAAATGCATGATGTACGGTGTCGTTCACGAACACTAACCGAAACTCGTCCCGTGCATGCACTGACTGATGCATGCGTTCGTCCGTGGCCGTGAATCATGCCGGTCGTCGTTGCTCCGCCTAAACCACGCCGCAACGCGGGCGGCCGAAACGGCAGCGCCTCCCCCCCCCGGACAGAAAAGGGAAAGCAATCCGTTCCGACGGGGTTTGACAGAATATCCCGCAGTCAGCAGCGTCGAGGGAACGATCGACACGCATACGCACCGTCCCGCGGCGGAATATTCCCGTGCATATGCACCCCCACGGCGCAGCGGCACGTTCACGCAGACGCAAACGCACAGCAGGCGTCAGGCGCGGCTGCATATGCTGCTGCTGCGCGCGCCGGCGGCCGCGTCTCAGCGCCGCTGAGCGGAACGACGTGCCGCTACCGGACGGCGCAGACGACACTGGCACGCGAGCGATCGACGTGCAGCCGGCGCAGGCCACGCCGGGCGCAGCGAGCGGCGTCGCGTGAGGGCGCGGCCAGGTGGTGGTGGGGACTCCCGCTCTGTGACACTACCCTGTGGCCCATGCCCTGCGCCGACCGAAAGCGGCGTGTCGGCGGTGCTTGGGATCAGCACGTTCGTACGTGCACGGTGAATGATACTCTACTTAGAATCCAGTGACCCAAGGACCAAGGTGGCACGGCACACGGATTGTGGCCGCGCGCGCACCGTTTATGCTTCGATTTCACTTTCACCACGAGCTGCGTCGTGCGTGGGCTGTCCAGTGTCCACTGCCCGTGACGGCGGCGACCCGGGCCGTGCCAGCCTCTGAAACACTGCAAACGCGCCAGATCTGGCGACGCGAAGATGGAGAAAAACCGGCGGGTTTCGTACGGCTTGTGCACATGTACTTCGACTTTGTGGCGATCCGGAGACGCTGCCTTTTTGCGACGCCGAAGTCTTGAGTTCGAAGGTCCACTCCTCTAATAAGTCACACACAGCCGAGACGCATATATACAAGGGTTGTCAACCATGATCACGTTCTTTAATGAGGGTTTCTAAGACTTAAAAAAAGGTGCCAACTCGTCTAATGATTGCACCGAAATCGAATCTTCCATGATTGAGCTCGGTACCATTGTTCGTTCCACTGCACATTCCGTGGCTTGATCCTTTTCCGCGCCAATGGCAGCCAGGGTATCAGGCTGCAAGGCCAACGAATGGATCCTTTTCGCTGGACCAGCTCCAGTTGCGAAGGCTGTACGCAGCTGGTCAGCCATTTTGACGCCTCTCGATTGTTCTCTGTCCCAGGAAAAGAAAGTGCCGATGTGCTTGTAGAGCTTGCCGGAAATAACGCTGATGTGCGAGCATGAAGGCGATACGGTTGACGAGCAACGAACGAACAAGGCGATACGGGATCGGAGGTCGTGCGTCCGGTCTGATCTCGCCGGACCGAGGAGATCTCCGTGCAGATAAGAGAGTGACGCCCACGAAGCCGGACAAAAGCGCGCGTACGGAGGTTATGGCTGAGTTGCCTGAAGCCTACCGCGAGACGTCGTAGTGCTCGCGGAGTGCCATTTCATTTCAGTCGACTCATCCATCCATGTCGTTTGACTTGCACCCAGCACCCAAGCTGAAGCGAGCCTCTTCGCGCGGTCTGCACTGCTCTCTTTTTTTTTCCTGAAGAAGTCTGCACTGCTCACTGGTCTCTTAGTTGCTTGCAGAGCACAGGTTCAGTGGATCCATCCTTGCCGTTCGATGTTTCACTGGAGTATTGAACCCAGCATCAGTCTGCTGTTCGCTGCACCTGTGGTCAATCTCCTAGTTGCTTGCAAGAATTCATGCATCCATTTGAGCTCAGATGTGGTTCTTTTTCCCTTGTTTTGTGTGGCTTTTCAGCAACAGAGAGTGTAAAGATTGTGCTGCACTCCAGTACTAGCCAAAGGTGAGCTGAGCTGACTGGTTATGCCTTTGAGGAATGTCAACGCTGTTGCTTGTCAATGGTGCAGGCAGTCGACGAAAAATGTCTGCGCGCTTTGCTTTATGTTTTGGATAGTTTACCCGTTTGGCTCGATGAATTTTGGCCGAAACTGGCTAAAAAACACTGTTCTGACTGAATTGTTGTGAGAGAAAAATATTGTTCCGGTTGAAAAAAGAAGCCGAACAAACCGGCTTCTGGGTAAGCCGAACGAGGCCTAGCTGGGTCAGCGCCCAAATTATTCTCATGAGTGTAGTGGAGTCAATGTCCTTGCAAAAGTACCGAGGGACACTGACAAGGGAGACTCGACTTTAGGAATGAACTCAGCCACGGATGTTGTTGACTTGCAAAGGCTTGACAAACCCTGTAGTAGTTTATTCGATGCAGAAGTTGACGAACTGACAAGGATGGGATTTGTTTATTAATCCATCGTCCCCTTTTTAGGGTCGAGCGCTGTCTCGTCATATATCGATAAGATGAAGGGTATTATCTTATTGTTCCTGAAATGGATGGACTTGAGACTGAGAAGCACACACACTGCCTTTTGGGCTGGCCAACTCCACCAGATCACATCAAGTCCAGTCTGAACTCTGAATTTGATTCCTGCAATTGGCAGCTTGCCACTGGCCTTTGGCCTCGGCGAACTGGTGTGTAGGATAAGGCTGTTAGTTGGCTAACCACTCGGTATCTGAACCTCTCGAGTGATCAAATAATGTGGACTCGGCAGATGAGGACTAAGCACCGCACCAAGATGCATCGGCCCTGTTCGGCTGGTAGAATTTTGGCTGAAACTGACTGAAAACACTGTTCTAGCTGAATTATTGTGAGAAAAAATACTGTTCCGGCTGAAAAAAGAAGCCGAACAAATTAAATATGGGGTAAGCCAAACGAGGCCATCATTGGTGGATGCAGTTATTGTCTGCACTGCACGGTTCTGGTCGATGCTCCAATGCTCCATAGATTGTCAATATAGTAGTAGTAGCTGAGAAACTATGGACAAATCGACAAAAGGGCTCCTGCATCAATGTGTCCATGGAATTTCTACGAACACAATCTTCTTTATTTTACGAATCTCAATCTTCTTTATTTTGAAAGAACACACCATGATTATACTTTTTTTTAGCAACATATCTTTCTTTTCTCTGGGTTAACACCAGCATCCCATAACTGCAACCCACACCATCGGACTTCGTCAAACAGAACCGAAATGGCCCAATGAGTACTGGTCCAATGTAAAGCCCAGTAATGAATTGACCAGATCTTGGCTCGCCGAAAGGCCCAAAACGATCCAAGTTGGGTTTTCCGCTGATCACTAAGCCTTACCTGTGCCGCGGAGTTGGCCCATTTCTCCATCGTTGCGATAGTGGATGCCGGGGTTTTTAATTTATTTTACTTTTTCTCTGCGAGGACGGAAGCCGGGTAATTCTGCAATTCAAGCACGTTCTCAGTCTGCATCCACCATATGCAATTGCATTCGTCTGTACAAGCACTGCAGTACATGCAGCTAGACAAACACACTCCTCAAACAGCTTTATACGGCTACAATGCAGGCTGAGCAGAGCAAGGCAACCAAATAGGTCCAAAGTTGATCCTTTGCCATTGCTGTTTTTAGGATGGAGGGAGTATTATACACAACAAAATATACCTTTGATTCGTGCACGACTCATCGCTGGGTTGATGATGACCTTTGTGAGAAAACTGGATTGATGACCTTTGTGAGAAAGCTAAATCGACCGGTGGCGGTGAAGGCCTACCAGGCAAATGCATCCTAGTACCGAGTGTGGGAAGTAGGGCCGGATAACGAGCCTAACTCGGCTGGGCTCAGAATACCGGCTCGGCTCGGCTCGTTTACGAGCTCGAACTGGCTCGTTAAGCTCATGAGCCAGGTATAAAAAGTACACAAAATATAATATTTGTATTTATCTAAAGCTTGAGAATAGTAATATTACAAAATTAACATATCTAACCGCCTTAAATCAAACAAAATATTCATATGTCCTAATATATACAAGTATAATAATATACTATAGTATTACACCATGCATCCATGGTCCATACTCCATACCATACATAATACGTCCATGAGTATCCATACTTCCATTAAAAACAAAATGATAAAGTCATAATAGTCTTAAGTTTATAGAGTCTAGATTAGTTATCAATCAATTGTAAAGTGCAAGACATGAAGTAATACAAAACTAATATAAGTTTTTTTTTTCTGGAAGCGTGGCTCGTTTGGCTCGTGAGCGACTCGCGAGCTGGCACGAGTTTTTTATGAAAAATATAGCTGGCTCGTGTTGGTTCGTTGTAGCTAACGAGCTAAAACCTTGGCTCAGCCATGAGCCGAGCGAGCTAACGAGCTTCGAGTTTTTTTGTCCAGCCTCAGTGGGAAGGATGCCTGGACAACGATTGTCAGCTTCAATCTAAACAAGCCCTGAGTGCTACGTACAATCGAGGCCTTTTGTATAACTGGCAGGAGTAAGCAAACTGAGCTATTTTTCAGAGTATATGAGCGCTTGCGTTTGTACTGTGATTTAAAAGAAAACTAGCAGGAGTATGTAGTATATCTGCTGAAAAGACCTACTTATTCGGTTTTAAATTGTAAGTCATTTTGTTTTCTTTCTAAATGTCTAGTTTTTATTAGATAGATAGTAAAAAATATGTAGCAAGTACTCTCTCCATCTAAAAAAAGAATAGAATTCTAGATATGAAACTAGGCAAATGCTTGTGTAAATTTATATCCAGAATTGTTTTATTTTATTGACTATGATCCGGGAGCATGATTGGTTGGGCTCCAAAATCTGCCCAACCAAAACTAAGGCAGTCATTTGGTTGAGCTCCAAAATTTACCCAGTCAAAACTAATGCAGTCCCAATACTAAATTTCTTGTCTAGGTTTTGACGACCAGAATTTGGCATGCCCTTATTTTGGCTAGCCATAATTTTGGCAGAGCAAATTTTGAGGCCTAACCCCCTAGTAACCTGAAGTTCTCGTTATGAGCGATATTTGTCGCTTCTCCTGTGTGAATGCACGGCTGCAACCTCGCAGAGTCGCAGTTGCTCCAACAACTTGAGTGCTTTGAAAATAGTAGAAGTGTAGAACGACTCGATGATTGGCCGTTAGCTGCTAATGCATGTGTCTGTACACGGTACACCACTACTTAAGTAAGAGTAGTCCTTGTCTTCTTGCAGCCCTGGTCGTCCATTGTCCCAGTCCCGAACCGAACCAGTCGAGAGCGCTTAGGAACGAAGAGTTGACTTGCCCCGGCCCGTCCACACACGCATGACACAACCGCTAATCCAGCAGTACTCCTCAGATCGATCGAGTATATAGGCAATCCAGACCACACAACCACGACTCCTGAGCAGCTGAACTCCAACTCCACAGGTCCACAACCACACAAGAGAGACCCAGCCAGTCGCCTCGCACGGCCAGTCGCCATGGAGAGCTCAGTTTTTCCAAAGCTTCTTCTCCTGGCGCTCCTCCTGCTGCTTTTGGCTCCAGTGCAGCAACTCCAAGCACGAGAGCTCGGTGCGCTTACGCTGCACGCGTCTGTTTGTTTCTTCTATTGACGCCTTCCGATAACTGACTGACCATAAACTTCTATTGATCATCAGGTGGTTCGACGCAAGAGCAGCACGTCGGCGTCTTGCCATCGGTGTTAGTGTTACCAAGCGGCGGCGGCGACGACGGTGCGGTCGTCGTCTCTCCGAAGCTCAACGTGCTGCCCGGCGTGAGCAGGCCGGGAGGGCTCGCGCCGCCGGCGCCGAAGCCTGGTTACAGGCCGCAACCGGGGCACGAGCCATCGCATGACGTCGACTCGTCTCCCGGTGTGACCGGGAATCACAAGCTCGCGCCGCCGCCTCCCGCGGGAAACCCGCCGCCTCACTACCGCCGCCTGGGTCCGGCGGCGGACTTGCTCCGCGTGTTCCGGGACACCCTCGCCCATGTTATGTGGTTGCTGCCTGAACTGCTCAACAGAAGTCTGAAGACATGAGTTATGATCGAGTAGAATCCTGCTTGCATATAGTTGCATGCAGGCGGTGGCCGGTGTACCGGAGCGAGCTCGCTACGTGCGTGCGTGGCAGCAGGAGTTTGTACTGGGACATGTTTGGTTGTACGTGTATTCACTTCAATCCATATGTGTGGGAGTGGAATGAAATGTAACTTAATTTAATTTCACTTCAATCCACTTCAACACATATAAATTGAGATGAATACACGTGCATCCAAACCAGCCCCTTAAGTAGGTCTGGATATCGAGGCAACTACAGTTTTTTTCGAGCTTTTTTAGAAATTGGCATAATATTATTTATCATGATCTCCTGAATTATTTGAGACCCAAGCTTAACGAGCCGTCGAAAGTCATTTCCAATCAATTCATTTTCATTTTAAAAGAAAAACGAGTCCAATAAGAGCACTTTTGTACCGAGCCACCTAGCCAGCTCAACGGGTTTTTTTGTCCAGCTCATGGCTGCTCCGGCTTCGGCAGTATGGGCGTATATGGCGCACTGCAGTGTTTTTGTTTTGTTTTGTTAGGTGGCTCCCGGCTACAACACGTATGCCCGTGATAAATGAGGCTTTACTTGTTATACAACAAGTATTATATTGCTAGCGCTGTATATCTTATGTTGTTTGATATTGTGTTGTTCAAAATAGTATGATATTGTGTTTTCCAGATAAAACAAGATGTTCAATTGATGGCATGATGTTAGCTTAAAGCCCATATTCGCAGGCTAACTATTAGCTAAGGATTTTTAACATTTGTCCCGTATGAATAAGCTAGTTCGATAGCTCGACGATGACGTCGATCCCATTGAGGGTGGGCGGATGTAAGACCTAGCTCATGGACCGAACTGCGGCCGAGCCGAACTACTGTAGATGTAGCGTTGAATCGGGCTAGGCTAAATTCGGTTACTGTAGCTGTAGAAAACACCGTGCAACAAGAAGTTTAGTACATACCGTAAATTCTAGATTCGTCGGGCCAGCTTAAATAGCCAGGCCAAGGACGCGTATGTTGGTATTTATTAACGCAAATAGAATATGAAGGATTTCGCAAGCGCACATAATACCAATATAGCATTTGACCAGAAGCATTCCAGATATCATTATTTATATTTTACCACAGGAAAACAATAGAGTAAAGATTTATTAGATAACAAAAAAGTATCTATTAACATACCAACATAGCTAGAGCAGGGGATAAATGTAATGATAGGAGTAATGCTTAATGACACTCAGGGGATAGATCACTTAGATAGGGTAAACTAGTTAACTCAGAAGAACAACGTGTGAGGTAGATTTCTATGATATTCCTATTACATAGCCTAAGTATATATATACACCCAACTATAGCTAAGACTAACTCTACTCTTATACACTTTGGGACGCCGCTTAGACAGTAGAGCATCCACAATAGATAACTCTACTGACGCGACTACGGTCGTACAATTTAAAAACCTACTCAAATCGGAGTGGACTACAAAGGATAGACGGGGTTGTTACCTCCCGCTACTACCACTCAACCAGAGAACAGGGTGCACTCACAGGCAGAGCATCGTATAAGCACCATGCTTACATGAGACTCGGCTACGTAGCCTAACTAGTAAACTAGCAGGCTAAGCACTTTATGAACCCGCACACAAAAGTAATGATAACCATAACTAAGCAAGATATATATATATATATATATATATATATATATATATATATATATATATATATATATATATATATATATATATATATATATAAAGTAAGCATAGCTATGTAGATAAGAATATGATAAATTGATAATAAGTCTTATAAGATGTAGAAGTGAAGATATAAGACTTTGCCTAGCCTCCAAGACTAGACCCGGAACTTGAGTGTAACACCCTCGGTGTTACATTGTACAACTTTTCGCTAACACATTGCATAAGCATCATATTTGTGTATACATGTTGGTATTATAGGGTATAAAGCAATTTTCGAAACTTGAAGCGTTCATTTGAAACAGGAAACGAGATTACATTTCATGCCGCATGGTGTTACTTAGGGTTCTTAATGAATTTTTATTGAACGGAAATGCTATAGGATGCGTATGTGAACTTTAATAAAGTTGGTAGTATAAACTTCATAGGTGACGCCGTGACGATGAAATACTTGCGGTCGGAAATAGGGTTCGCTAGCTAATGTGTCAGGTAGTTTGGGAAAGGAATGCGACGCGAAACCGTCCGAAGTTTAAGTCATTTCGTGTAAGTTTGAAAATGGGTCGACGAAGCCATGTTCGACAATTTTTGTAGAGCGATCGGGTTAAGAAATGGCGAGATGTTTTGGCACGATTGGCTAGCCCTTGGTACCCTTTTGAGTGTAGAACAACTGGTTTGGCGTTTGGAGCATCGGGTTTGAGTTTTGGGATGCTTTAAAAAGCGTGCAAGTCATATCTGTGAACGGTGCCAGCGCTGGCCGCGGTCACCCTGCTCGGCTCTCGGTGTGCTGCGCCAGCGCTCATCGTCGCCGCATCGGCTGCCCTGCGAGCACGCCACGCGCGGACCACTGCACCGGCCATCCTCGCCACTGGCACAGCCTTACTGACCACGCCACGCAAAGCTCTTGCTCGCGCCCTGCCACGCAGTCCCACATCGCCGCGCTGCGCTGTACCGCCATCGCGCCCGCACACACCGCCCACGCGCATGGCCGTGCTACTGGCCAGGGTTCCTGCTGCTACGCCCTGGCACACGCTCGCGCACGCACGTGCACTGCACCGATGGGCCCTACTGCTCTACCCGCCGTCGTGTCTGCTTGCGTCGTTCTGGTGTCGCCGTTCGCCAGGCGTGCTCACGAGCACCACCTGCACGTCACTATTGCTGTTGACGCAGCGCAGCTGCACGCATGTGGGACGGTAGCCTAATTTCGCCAGCACACCCGTGTCCGCTGCCATGTTTCGTCGCTACCTTCCTGGACCTGCCATCCTCTACGGCGATCAGTGCCAAGTCACCGTCAGCACGCGTGCGGTGCAGTGTGGCGACGTCTTGTGCACGCCTCGCTGCTCCCCATCGCCCGTGCGCACTTGTACCTTGCATTAACAGCCACGACAGTGTCGAGCTAGGCCGTGCCTAACTCCCCTGTCTCCGTTGTCACCATGGCCGGCGAGGCCGTTTCTTTCGATTCGCCATGATGGCAGCACCTTAATCCAATTAGTCGCATCCTCAGCTTCGCTGGGTAGCTAGCCGCACAACCGACCCCACCTCGCTGCTTGTACCGTTGCACAGTGCCTCAATTTGGAATCGCCGCTCCACCAGGTCCTTAAGACCGGACGGGCACGCGCCGTCGGCATGCCACCTATCCAAAGCACCCTGTGGCGATTCCTTACACCACCGGCCTGGTCTCCCCCTCCTAAGTACCTTACGTACCTCGGCCGCAATGCTACAGCAGCCTAGCTTTCTCTGACGCGGCCGTGCCATCACCGTGCGCCGCCACACCATCCTGCGCGCACGCGGCCAGCTCGGCTCGGGCCATCTCAAGCCACCTATCCAAAGCACCCCGTGGTGATTCCTTACACCACCGGCCTGGTCTCCCCCTCCTAAGTACCCTGCGCACCTCGGTCGCAACGCTACCGCAACCTAGCTTTCCCTGACGTGGTCGTGCCATCGTCGTGCACCGCCGCACCATCCTGCGCGCACGCGGCCAGCTCGGCTCGGGCCATCTCTGAACGAATCACCATCTCGAAGGGTTCCGTGGTGAGTCACTAGAGCTCGCTAGCTACCTATTTTGCCCTGGCCTTGCTGACATTCACCGGAACGGCACCGCCATGACTGTAGGACCTCCACCACCGTGGTCAGACCGTGCTGCTACATCCTGGCTCGCGTTTCCTTCGCCCGACACTTCACGTTCGCTCCTAGGTAAGGGTCGGCTTGGTTGTTGGGGAGGGTAAGGTCTGCTGTGGCCGACGTATGCTGCCGGTGCCAGTGCCACAGCGCCGGAGCGTGCGCGCGGGTGTCGGAGATGTAGCTCTTGTGAAGGTAGGGTTTTTCGAGGGTGTAGCTGTAAAATGGAAGACTAGCGAAACAGTGCATTTAGCGCTCGCGGAAATACAGGGTAGTCCGAGGGTGTTTCTGCTTATTGCCTGGTGCGCGCGGGTCTTTCCCTCCGCGGGCCATCGTCCGGCTGGGCTGCGCTGCGCTTGCGCGCGCGTCATGCCGTTGTGGGCCGAGCCACACGTGTTGGGCCGCAAGTTAGAAATTGGTTTCTTCAATTTCCAGTATAGTAGAAATGCTTATTTAATTTAGTTATGAGCTGAATTTTGATAAATTATAGTAAATTGTGTAGTTGTCCAAAAATAGTAAAACCAATTTTATTAGATTCATAAAATTACCATCTACTTGTTAGTACAGTTAGATTACACTTAGCTATGACGATGGTAGGGTCATAATTCAAACTAGATGGCTTAGGATTATGTGGATTAATACTTGTAGGATTTTTCGGGGTAGATTGACGATGGATATAGCTATAAAAATTTTACAGTAGGCTCGCTAGATTATTATGTACTTGCTGTAAATTTTGTAGCCTTAGAATGGGTTACGAAATAGAATAGCTATTACCCTTGCTTTATCGTATATAGCGTAGATTAGCGTTAGGAGTAAGAATACATGTAGTTGTTATAATATTGTATGCCATACGTCAAATTTGTTATCGGCAATGATAGATAGCTTAATACTATGGTCAGTAGCACTAGCTTAGTGGTTAAATAGGTGTACCTTTATTTTAAGAATTGTTGTTGCTATGTTACTAAGCATTGCATCATCATTTCATGCATGTAGATCATGAGCTGGTAGATTTTGTGCCCGTCGATGAGCAGGAGTACGACTAGGTGATTGAGGAGTACGAGGAGGAGATCCTCGTGCAGTAGGGAACCCCAGAGCCTGTTGGTGCTGACCTTACTGACCCGTCGCCTACCCAAGGCAAGCCCCGGTGCATAACCCCTATTTTAATGATCACGAAATATATATATGCGATGTGCATTTAAGTTATAGGCATTTTATGGAAACTACATGCATAAATATATCTACCTATGAGTCCTACTAGTACAGGTCGAGTAGCTGCTATGCTTAGGATATCGATAGCGTGAATAACCTATCGTTACTCGCAAATAGGTGATAAAATATGATCACTCATGATAAAATAGTGGAAAAGAAAATGGTGACCGGGCAGGGATATGGTTTGGGTATTGGTGGGTGTAAGGGGTTGTGTCCTGTGGCCAACAGGGTATGACTTGGTTACACTTTTTCCCTATCTATGTCAATTGAGGATCGGTCATTGCAATGGACGCTAGGCAAGTCATAGATCTATTGTCCCGAGCGCATACTTGGGTATGGGTGTAGGGAAGACTTGTTGCTCTCTTGTCGTGGATCTGGCTCTTTTCGGACCGACTGGTTGAAGGTGGAGATGGTGGTGGTCCTTGCACCACACTGAGTCCAGGACTCAGGAGTGGGGGCTTGGAGTCCAAGTTTGGACAGGGACCTGGACACCTGGGATAGGAGAGTGATGGGTTAGTCCTGCTTGTGCCTAGGGTACAAGCAGGGCGTGTGTTTTCAGGGCACTCAGCTGGGCACATTGGTTCGTGAATCGCAGCCGAGTCGGTATGACTTGTCTTAACTCTAGCATCGTAGTAAGAACTAAAAGATGGAAGGTGATGAAATGGAACTGATTGCTCAACTCTTGCTTGAAAGTAGAACAAGTGCTTATATAGACTGGATAGATAATAACTTAATGCAGCCAATAATAATAACCAAAATAAAGACTCACTATTAGTATTGCTTTTTGCTAAAATAAACCAGCAAACCATAAAGCTTCTCATGTTCTTTGGAGTCGAGAAATTATTCCCACTAGTTGGATAAGTCTTGCGAGTACATTGTGTACTCAAGGTTTATTTACCCCTATTGTAGGTGATGCATGAGAAGTACCTTGGTGTGGAGGATTCTTCTGGTGGGCTCAAACAGATCCTCGTTCTTATCGCTAGATGTTCATTTTAAATTCCGCTGTTTATCATTCCGCACTCTGACGTTTGGTATTATAATAATGTACTTTTTAAGAAACTCTGATGTATGAAATGGACAAGTATTGTAACTCGTTCTCATTATTGGATCCTTGAGAAAAATATGGATCTTTTGGGTTCTCCCTTGAGGTGTGCCCGACGGATACCGCCCGTTGTAGCTTGCTTTCAGGGTGCTTAGTGTCTGGTGGAAGGCGAGCACCTCTGTAAGTGTGTTATTTTGGGCGGTTCTACTACATTGAGCATGAGCCCAACTCCACTCTCACTCCCGAGCTATGAATCTACTACATTGGAGAGCTCTAGACCTAATCCTTCTGATGTGCGTTGATCTGAATGAGGGATATAAATTAGGGTTTTAGGGATGCCTCTAGGGAGGGGGTAGGGGATGCTATGTATAGGCCAAAGCATCAATTCTGGACCCTCGGATCAAACTGACTTGAAAGAATGGTGGAGATGCAATCCTTAAGGAGGTGGAGAACTGGCATAACAATGGGGGACTGACAGGTGGCCCCAAGGGTCAGCCAACCTATAGGTGGGGCCAGCCAGTGCCACCTGGCGATGCCTCACCCTCTACTTCAGTGTGGTGTCTTTTCGAGTCTTCTAGAACCTTCTGGTGTTGTTTTTGCTGTGGATAAGCGCGATTAAATCTGACGTCTAGGTCCACCTTGATGGTTTTCTGGATAAACCCTGCAGAAATCATAGATTCATCAAAACTCATGAAATTTGTTAGTTTAAACTCCTAGACCTATGTTTGGTGATGGAATTAAGTATATATGCAGGATATATGGATGGTTTATAATTGATGTTAATGACCGTCAACAAGCTTCCCCACACTTAACCTTTGCTTGTTCCTGAGCAAAGCTAAATTCAGCAATAGATCAAGAGTTGCTACAATGTTTTCACTCCTCAAAAATACACATGCGTTCAATTAGAAATTCTCCTCCGAATTAGAACAAACTGTTCTAACTTTCGAACTTACCCATATTACCTTCAACCATGAGGCTTCTTAGCCTTCACTTGGATCTTGAGCAATTGAAAGATAGAACAATCAAGTCAAGCACTATGTCTCAAGTTCTTTGTTCCACCATTGTTCCGTTGTTTTTATAAATTTTCAAAATAAAACTCAGAGATTCTATTGTATGACACTCTCAAGTTTCTTAATATATGTGGTATTTGTGGCTCCTCACCAAGACAATAAAGATGTTATGCCTTTTGTCTTCCTACTACTAAGGCTTATGTGGAGTTCTTGGGTAGGGAGAAAGCTAGAGCATACTTGCAATGCATATATTGTAAAGTCAAACAACGGATTCAAAGAGAGTTAAGTCATACAATCAAATCAAGATGTGTATGTGTGTGGACGTATGGTGAATATATATGGTGGCTAACCTAATTCTACTTTGCTCCTTTAAAACATATCTTTCTTTTAAAACTTAAAAACATTTGCTAGAAAACAAGGGCTATCTTATTCATCTCTCTTTCTCTTTTTTTTCAGGCGAGCATCTAAGTATCCATTGTTTTCAATATCTTGGACACTTGTCCATTTTTTCTTTCTTATTTTTTTTATGAATAACTTTTGCATAGCCCCATGTCTCTTTTCTGCAACAAAACTTTGAGAGAGATAGCAATAAAAACTTGGAGCATTTATTTGATGGATGAAAAACCTATCAAACATGGTTTTGTTGTTCACTCCCAGTGTAGGAATAGAACATTTTTGGGTGGATTTAGATGAAAGGCATGTTTTTATGTACTCCCAGTGTAGGAGCAGCAGGTATATGTGATGTGTATGTGATGTTGATTTTAAGAGCATGACAAACCTCTCATAAGGGTCAACAAAGCTTCACAAAACTCAATGCAAAACAAGCAGCATATATGTGGAAATTTTCCTAGCGTAAATAACATGTATGGCTCTAGTGGGAATTCAAGCTTTGTCATACAGGAACTCATCATGTCATTTTTATGTTCTCCAAAAGATAAATCTTCAGAGCTTTAGTGTCACTTAGAACAAGATAAAAAATAGTTCAGACCTTCTCATATCATATCCGTCAATTACCTAGACTTAGATCAAGCATATGCTACCCACGAGTTTTAAGTTTAGAGTAAATCCTTATATCAAAACAATCTTATCTAAAACTCGGAAGAATTCAATGCTGAAAACTAGATACTTAAAAGGAATTACAACAGAGTAACTATTCATCATTTCTATTTTAAGAGATTATCTTAAGAGTCCCTTATTATTTATTTAGCTCTTAAAAGAAATTAAAGCAAACTAGACACACTCTTTTTATTTTGTTTTTATTTTTTAGATCACACATTATAACTATATATATTTCTACAAAGATAACTTTTTATTTCATTTTTAGTTATTCATTTTTTTCTAATATATATAAAGTAAACTAAGAATAATAAAAGGAAAATAAATACTTATCTATATACAAGGGGATGCCTTTTCTCCTAAGCTGGTTGTTGTCGTGGTTGCTTAATGAGGTGGCCGGATGTGGAGGTGCTAGAACAGAGCCTCCCAATTTTGATTTTGTTGTTGCTGTTGTTGTTGGAGGCTAGCCGTCTAGTGCCCCATGCTTACCTGCCATTGTGCATGATTATGTAACGTACCTTGTATGGCAGCTGTCCTCTCATCAATGGTTGTGAGCCTATTGTCGATTCAGAACTTCCACTTATAGAATTTGGAGGATCGATTCACCACACTTTGCTCAAAGTGTGTTCTGCTCATAAAGACAAGGTAACGATCAAGTGCATGGGCTCTATTGGTGGAAAAATACCAATAGAACCAAAACCTTATTTATTCTTCTCCAGCCTTAGGCACATGAAATTATGATAAGATTGATATTGTGTGCATTGTTCATTTATAACATGGGTGATAAGATCAGAAGGATGAGCATAAATGTAGCATTTTGACTGTGACAAAAAGAGTGGAGTTGCTTAACTTATGGAAGGATTGTTCATCTTTATATAATGTATCAAACTTTTCATGACTATGACTATCATCTTACAAAGATAAGATATGCAATATTTTAGCTCATTTGGTTAAGACCGAGATCAAGAAAGTGGTGCTATGAACAAACTTAAGAAACAAAACATGTTGAGTTAATCAGGTTAAATCAAGCAAAGTTGTAACTCAAACATGTTTGTTTCTTTATTTATGTGAATACCAAGATCAAAGGGAAGATTTTTAAATAATGACCATATTATCTTAGAATGTTACCTTCATCATTGGAGCGTGATGATACCATGTGATGAAGGCTAGACAACTTTTGGTGGTCCTTTCCTTCCTTGTATCTTAGAGTTGTTCATGAGCATCTTGTCTCATATGTTGCACTCCTTTCTCACTCTTCCATCATGCTGTCTTTTGTTCTTTCTTGGTATTTTGATCGAACCTTCTGCTCCTCTCATTATTTCTTCTCTGCAAGGGATTAGTAGACATCATATATCCGAAGGAGTATACAAATGATTCAAAGCAAGGATAGTGTTGTCATAGAGCTGAAGGTCATCTGTATCCCATGTTTTAAATAATGTGCCTTTTTGTTCACCACTACATCAAATTTTCAACAAGGTTAAGACAAAGATGTGTGAGATTGTTCTGAAGAATACCTCTAACCTTGATTTGTTTCTATGAATGATCTCCAAACATTTCCAACAAATTTTGAATATTTTCCTACAAGGGTTAGTCCATATATACAACCGAATTCTATACAAGTATGTTTGGATTCAATAATCATGTTTGAATAATATTCTGAAGCATACTTACAACAGAATAAGGGAGGTTCAAAGGCTCAAGAGATTTAAGTAGAAACAAGAATATGTATAGTGAACCAAAGGAGTATGATTATTTAAATTTTTACTTGTTAGAGATTTAACAATTGAGCTAATCATAAAGGTAGGGATGACCAAGACAAATTAGCAATATGACATGAGATGATTTGAAGAACTCCATCCCCCATACTTAAATTTTGCAGAATGCAGAATCAAGTTGGATGATAGAATTCTCCCATGAATGTGATTTTATGTTGCATATTGCTTGGCTAGATATACCCTATGTTTTCCTTTGTTTTATTGAAGTGATTAATGACAAACATACCTAAAGGAGGCTTATCTGATTTACCTATTGGCGAGAGCTCATAGTCCATTGAGCAGGACCTTTCCTTACATTAAGCTTTGTCTTTGCACCATCTGATGAGGATACAGACAATTGCATGCTCTTCTTCCATCAACCTTTCTTGATTTTCGTTAATTCTTGGTTGACGAGTTGGAGTCCATTGGAGATGTAAACTCAAGTTCATCCTTGGTTGTCTTTATCCTCTAATGGCTTGGCAGAGAGTTCTTCTTCTTTGTTTGTTAGTGATACGCCAGCCATCTTGATAGTTGAGGAAGGAACCCCATTAGAATTTGCATGAAAGCTTCATCTCTGATGACTTAGGGATGTCTTCTTGTGCCCATGGTTGTTCATGATTCCACGAGACACCATCGACAGACCACCACTGATCGATGATATTTTGTTGACATGAGATTACATGCCATGATGTAGTGGCATCTCATTGTCCTGGTTCTTGCTATCGACGTGCGAGTTAGTGTCTCCGAATATGATGGGAGCAAACGTATTCTGGATAATACACGGTGGGTTACATCCTGCTTCTTATCAGCATCTAAGCTTGAGTCTTGGGAAAGCTTAATGCTAGGTTGTCGTTTGATGTTGCTCTTAGCTTGTTGATTTGTTCATCTAGTTCCATAGCTGTAGTGGTGGTTTGGTAGGTTCATACCAAACCTTGAACATGCTTAGCTTATATTCATTCTTCCTGTAAAATGTTAATGTACACATACCTGAGGGAATACAATGAATTTGAAACACGGGTTGTTGTCCATAAATTTTGTAATTTTCCTCTATGCTAATGAAAGGATGGT